>NC_090445.1:1435564044-1435864044 GCF_031143425.1 Pleurodeles waltl | reverse complement strand
CCATTGTTTACTGCCCCCAGACCTAAACACACCCCTAAATGGAGTATTTAGGAGCAACCCTGAACCCAGAAAATCAGATTCCTGCAATCTTAAGAAAGAAGAAGGACTGCTGACCTGAAAGCCCTGCAGAGACGACAGAGACAACAACTAACTTGGCCCCAGCCCTACATGCCTGTCTCCAGACTCAAAGAGCCTGCACAGCTACGCATCCAGCGGGACCGGCGACCTCTGAGGACTCAGAGGACTGACCTGCACCTGAAGGACCAGGAACCTCCTGAGGACAGCAGCTCTGTCCAAAAACAACAACCAAGAAACCAACTTCAAAGAGACTCACGCCTCATTCCGGAAGCGTGAGCCTTCACACTCTGCACCCGACGCCCCCAGCTTGAGTTCAGGGGAACCAACAACGCAGAGAGGACTTCCAGGCAACTGCAATGACGGTGACACCCTGAGTCGACCTCCCTGCACCCCAACAACGACGCCTGCAGAGAGGATCCAGAGGGACCCCCTGACCGCGACTGCCTGGTAACAAAGGAACCCGACGCCTGGACCAATCACTGTACCTGCAGCCCCCAGGACCAAGAGGAACCATCTACCAGTGCAGGAGTGACCAGCAGGTGGCCCTCATCCTAACCCAGCTGGTGGCTGGCCCAAGAAGTCCCTCCATTGCTTTTAACGCAAAACCCAACACCTACTTTGCAAACTGCACCCGGCTGCCCCTGTGCCGCTGAGGGTGTATTTTGTGTGCTTGTGTGTGTGTGTCCCCAGTGCTCCCCGAGTGCTCCCTGAGGACGCAGGTACTTACCTGCTAGCAGACTGGAACCGGAGCACCCCTTTTCTCCATAGGCGCCTATGTTATTTGGGCTCTTCTTTGACCTCTGCACCTGATCGGCCCTGTGTTGCTGGTGCTGAGGGTTTGGGGTTGCCTTGAACCACCAATGGTGGGCTGCCTATTCCCAGGAGACTGAACTTGTAAGACTGAACTTGTAAGTGCTTTACTTACCTGAGAAACTAACCAATACTTACCTCCCCCAGGAACTGTTGATTTTTGCACTGTGTCCACTTTTAAAATAGTTTATTGCCATTTTTGCCAAAACTGTGTATACTACTGTTTTAATTCAAAGTTCCATACTTACCTGTGTGAAGTACCTTACAATTTATGTACTTACCTGAATTCTGAATCTTGTGGTTCTAAAATAAATTAAGAAAAGAATATGGCCCTCATTACAACACTGGTGGTAAAGTTCGCTGACCGCCGTGCAGACGGCCGCCAACATACCATGTCCGTGGTGGAAATCCGCTACAGGTATTATGATCCACACTTAGAATTCCTCCACAATACAGACACCCACACAAGTCTGCCACACCAAAGGTCAGTGATAAACTGGGGTACCAAACCCACACCGTTACGCTAACAGGAATACGCCCACACTATCACGACCCATGAATCAACGCGGCGGTCATTCAACTGCGGTAAACCATTGGCAGTACACACAGCCGCGCTCGAAATTTACACACATTTACAAAACACAACCACATTGGACAATTCAAAATACACACACCTGACACACATACACGCACCACACCCACACACTCACACCACTATAAAACACACACCCACATTACCCACAACCCCTTACAACGACATTTTGGGAAGAAGCAGAGAGAGAGAAAAGCAAAGACAACACCAGCATCCAGAGGCACAGAACACCATCACTCATACACCATCCACGCACAAAATACCACACACCCCAACACATCACCCCACACATCACATCAACCATCACCTCACATATCACTCACACCACATCATGGTACCTTAAAGACACCCCAAGTTTTCTAAGGAGGAGCTCTGGGTCATGGTGGAGGAAATCATCCGGGTAGAGCCACAGCTATTCGGATCACAGGTGCAGCAGACATCCATTGCAAGGAAGATGGAGCTAAGGCGGAGAATTGTCGACAGGGTCAACGCAGTGGGACAGCATCCAAAAATACGGAATGACATCAGAAAGAGGTGGAACGACCTACGGGGGAAGGTACGTTCCGTGGTTTCAAGACACCAGATAGCAGTACAGTGGACTGGCAGTGGACCCCCACCACCTCCCCCACAACTAACAACATGCAAGTCTTGGTGATCATGCATCCTGAGGGCCTCGCAGGAATAGCAGGAGGACTAGACTCTGGTAAGTCATATCTCTACTATCATATCCCCCCCACCCTACCTGCATGCCATCACAAACCCCAACCCCTACCCTCACACCCATCACCCCAACACCTCACATATACCCCACTATCATAACCCGCACATCCCAATACCAAGCCCTGCATGCAACACCAAAGCATGGACCCCAACACAGACCTGCATGGACACCCATCATAACAGCATGCCCAAGGGAGACACTCACCCAGCCCACAAAATCACCACTCACTCAAGGCCAAGCTGACATGGAAATCACAACCATACAGGGAAACACATCCATGAACAAGATGGCACACACAGATACAATAACAATGCATTTACACCCCAACAGGACCCCTGCACAACGTCACCGGACAGGAGGTGCCAGCCATATCCAGTCCCCTTACAGAAGAGGCCCACAGTGATGACAGCAGCCCTGCACGCCTGGATCAAGATGACCAGCCCGGCCCATCAGGGACCTCTGGACAGTCGGTTCCCCTGCCACAGTCCCAAACCACCACTGAACCTCCCCCCTCAGGAAACATCACCACAGCACCCACCCAGCTGGCCCATGCCACTGTCCCCAGGACACGTCAATCAGCAGTGTGTCCACCACTACAGGGACCCCAGGCAACCCCACAAACACAGGACGATCAGGGACCTGGGGTCAGTGGCACACGGTTCAGGGGACAGAGGCACAGGATAACAGGGAAGCTGGGAGGACTGCTGTGCGACTGGGGAGGACAGGCCCAGGGTACCCACTCTCCACAAGGCACTATCCAACATCATGGGAGCATACCACCATTCCCAAGAGACCATGGTCACGGTACTTGCCAAGTTTCAGGAGACCCAGCAGCTGCAGGAGGAACAGTACCTGGGGATCAGGGAGGACTTGAAGTCCATTAACACCACCCTGGTCACCATTGCAGGGGTGCTGGCAGACATGGCCAACACCATGAGGGAGACAGTGGCATACCACCAGGCCCCTGACACTAGCCCAACCGATGAACAGTCTTCCACGTCCGCCAGCGCTAGTGGACAGGAGGTCCTGCCACAGGACCAACTGGCCACCAGCACCCCACCCCCTGCAGAAGGAGAACCACCCCGCAAACGGTTCCTGCGATCCAGGCAGAAGACAGAGAACATTGCTAAGACCCCCACCAGGAAATAGGACTCTCCTGATTGTCTCCCTTCTATCCCACCCTGTCGACCTTGAACTGCCATTGCTCCACTTCCCATGCCCCCTTGGACAATGCACCTGTGATACAAATAGACTAGACTCTATCCTGGACATTCCTCCACCATCACCCCAGCCCATTGCACATCCCTCTCTACTTATTAGCACTGAAATAAACATCCTTGAATCACAAAACAATCTGGAGTCAGTCTGTACTTTCACAAATGTATTATTACATCTTCAACAAATATCAATGTTAAAGTTCATTTGCACATACCAATGTATGACAGTTGTTGGGCAGCAGTAAACATAGCAGAAGGTAGAATGAGGTACCCAGATCTGTGAAAAGGAAAGCCAAAGTGAACTGTCAGGGTCCATACACAGAGGTTAAAAGGCTGACTTATACAATGTCCTACAGTAGTCAGATATGAGATGAGCAGTGCCAGTCTCTTACCTGTGTCTCACTGAAAGTACTGCATGAGGATGTTGTTTCGGTTGTCAATATCTTCTTCCTCTGCCTCCTCTTCCTCACTGTCCACAGGCTCCACAGCTGCCACAAGACCATCATCAGGCCCATCCTCCTGCAGAAAAGGCACCTGGCGTTGCAAAGCCATGTTGTGCAACATACAGCATGCCACGATGATCTGGCACACCTTCTTCGGTGAGTAGTATAGGGAGCCACCTGTTAGATGGAGGCACCGGAATCTGGCCTTCAGGAGGCTGAAAGTCTGCTCAATAATACGCCTAGTTCGCCCATGTGCCTCATTATAGCGTTCCTCTGCCCTTTTCCTGGCATTCCTCACTGGGGTCAGTAGCCATGAGAGGCTGGGGTAACCAGAGTCACCTGCAAATGTTGATGGATATCTGTTAGACACACACCAACCCTTAGGGACTACACCATACCCAGACACCTCTTCATACTGTGTGGTGACCTTGGGATCACGTATTAGCCACACCAGGTGTCTCTGGAGTTGGCCCATCATATAAGGGATGCTGCTATTCCTCAAAATGTAAGCGTCATGCACAGAGCCAGGATACTTGGCATTCACATGAGAGATATACTGGTCTGCCAACACACCATCTGCACATTCATTGAATGGTAGCCTTTTCGATTTCTGTACACCTGTTCATTCCTGCGGGGGGGGGAACAAATGCCACATGTGTACCATCAATGGCACCAATGATGTTGGGGATATGTCCCAGGGCATAGAAGTCTGCTTTCACTGTGGCCAAATCCTCCACCTGGGGGAAAACGATGTAGCCGCACATGTGTTTCAGCAGGGCAGCTAACACTCTGGTCAACACGTTAGAGAATATTGGCTGAGACATCCCTGATGCCATGGCCACTGTTATTTGAAGGGAACCACTTGCCAGGAAATGGAGCACTGACAGGACCTGCACTAGAGGGGGGATACCTGTGGGATGGCGGGTAGCCGACATCAGATCTGGCTCCAATTGGGCACACAGTTCTTGGATTGTGGCACAATCAAGTCTGTAGGTAATAATGATGTGTCTGTCTTCCATTGTCGACAGGTCCACCAGGGGTCTGTACACCGGAGGATGACGTCATCTCATCATCTGCCCCAGTGGATGTGCCCTAAGGAGAAGAATGGTGAGCAGAGGATCAGGTACCACATAGGTTGCACAAGGGTTTTTGCACTAATGTGAGTAAATCCGTGTGTGGCGTTCTCTGTCCATATTTCAGCTCAAATGTGCTGTGACGCAGTTAGGTGCCATGCCATGTGCCACCCTGAAATGGCGGCTGCCTGACCGGTAAGGAGGGACAAGGGGAAATTAAGTAACTGCACTGGCGTTGTGCAGCATCGCGGTAGGCGGTCGAAGCCCGCCGCGCAATTCAGCATTGGTTAACATTGGGCCCTATGGGTTCTAGGAACCAATGACAATGTACGCCGGCAGTGACGGTACGCACCACCGCGGACGTGACTGCCATTTTCTATCTTTTCACTCACTTGATACCTGACCTTCAACAGAAGAGGACCTACACTGCAAGTGCTGCTGTGACCTGTGTCTGGAAGCGACAATGGCTTGAGAGTCTGGGGAAAGGGCCCCTGCCTTCACTTCGGAGGAGTTGGAGAGACTAGTAGATGGGATCCTCCCCCAGTACACGCTACTCTACGGTCCTCCAGACAAACAGGTGAGTCCACTGTGAGCATGATGCGTGGGCCATGAATGTATGGAGTGGTGTGGATGGAAGATACATGTGGGGTTGAGGGCTAGGGCATGGGTGGGAAGTGTTGGGCAATGAGTATGACGAACCGGACGGGGGAGTAATTTCCTATCATCCTATACCTTTCCTCTAGGTCAGCGCCCACCAGGAGAAGGGTATTTGATGTGCCATCGCCAAGAAAGTGCAGACCTTGGGGGTCTATCATAGACGGAGCACCCACTGCCGCAAGAGATGGGAGGACCTGCGCCGCTGGGGCAAGAAGACGGCGGAGGCCCAGCTGGGGATGGTCTCCCAACTTGGAAGGGGTTCCCGTCGCACCATGACCCCCCCCCTGATGTTCCGGATCCTGGCAGTGGCATATCCTGAGTTGGATGGGCGCTTGAGGGCATCACAGCAGCCACAAAGGGGTGAGTACAGTCTCATTCAGCTGACTCTGCGCGCTTTACAAGGTGTCTGGGTGGGGGATGTGGGCTGTGGGTTCCCCTAGGCCAGGGCGAACTTGGTATGGTAGGTCCCTTGTTATGCAGGCTCTGTGGCACTCCAACCCCAATAGTGGTAGTGGCCGTCTACAACCTGTCAGCCTCCTGTGGGTTCCAGGTGTGAAACAAACAAATGCATACCTGGAGGGTATTCATTCTGGCGTGGCGGCCCAACAGAGAGCATTTCAGGCTCTGACCTCAGCACTGATGGCAGCCATTGTCCCTGTGTCCAGCCTCCCCCCTCCAACTTCCACTACCCAGACTCAATCGTCTCTACCTCAGCCTATCCCAAGCACACCATCAGACCAGCATGCACACACATCAACACACAAAAGTGGCTCAGAAAAACATAAGCACCACACATCCCACAGGCACTCACACAAGCACCATACCCATGCAGACACACCAACATCCACTGCCTCCACTGTGTCCCCCTCCTCCACGTCCTCCACCTCCCTCCCAGTGTTGTCTCCACTCACACCTGCATGCACTACATCCTCAGCCACTACCTCCATCACCAGCACACCCATCACTACACACCGCTCACGTGCAATCACCACCCCCACTACCATTCACACATCCCCTGTGTCCTCTCCCAGTGTGTCTGTGAGCCCTCCTCCCCAAAGTGCACAAACGCCGGCACACACCCACTCAACAGCCATCCACCTCACAACAGCCTCCAGCCCATGCACCTTCACCCAAACTCAGCAGACGTACACCTCCTACAACCACTACCTCTTCCTCCACTCCTAAACCCCCTCCATCTTCCCGTCCCAGTGTGTCCAAAATCTTTTCCTGGCTAACATTGACCTCTTCTCTACACCTCCCCCCGTCCTTCCCCTACGGCCAGGATGTCTAGAGCTCAGACCAACACCTCAGCCACCAAATCATCATCCACTGTGGTCCCTGCAAGTCCGGGAGGATCGAAGGGGGAACCCATCAGGGCTACCAGTGTGCCACCTACTGAAGCTAAGGACCACTCGATTCTGCCACCTGCCAAGGTAAAGAAGGGGCCAGCATGCAGAATGGAAAAGCCACACCACCCACCCAGCAAGGCCCTATCCAGAACCAAAGAGGACAGTGCCAAGGTGCCAGCAGCGACTACCAAGGTGGGGAAGGGACACAAAAGCAAAGGAAAGTCACCTCAGGGCACGGAGCCTCCTGGTGAGAGACTGGTGACCCCCATTTCTCATGACAGGCCAGCAACCTGTACCACAGTGAGCACCACCCCAACAACGACCACCTGCACTGCCACCTGCATCGCCATCTGCACCGCCACTTGCACGGCATCTGCCACAACTACAGTCACCAGCATCATCCCCAGTGGGCAGCCGTCCGAGGCTGCTGGAGACGGCCTGGTGTTTCCCTCCACTACTACAGACACCTGCACCACAGGCAGCACCACCTGCATCTCTGCCGCAGACACCGCCGCAGCCACCGCCACCTGCCCCGCCACCTGCCCTGCCAGTGACACTACAGCAGACATCAGCAGCATCCCTAGTGGGCAGCCGTCCGAGGCTGCAGAAGACGTCCTGGACCCTGCACACACTACATGAGGCACCACCACCAGCACTGGCACTACTAGCAGTTTGCAGCCTAAGTCACCGCAAGGTGGAGTGTGGATCTGCCTCCATGGAGTATCATGCTACCTGTTCCCTGAAAATCTAGTGCTCAGACACCCAGGTGAGGGAATGGGAAATGCCACACCCCAGGTGCAGTATCACTGGTCATCAAGCCCCCTCCAGAACCAGTGGAGAAAAGCATCCCCTAACACAGTCCTTGGCAGGATGAAGCACTCTGAGCACCAAGCCCCCTCCAGAACCAGTGGAAAAAAGCATCCACTAACACATTCCTTGGCAGGATGAAGCATTCTGGGCACCAAGGCCCCTCCAGAACCAGTGGAACATGTCACCGACTTGAGAGCCTGTGGCTTTGCACTCCCCAGGACCAAGCAGTGGGCAAACCACCCACTTGAGAGACTTGAGAGACAGTGGCTTTACACTCACCAGGACCAAGCAGTGGGCAAAGCACCCACTTGAGAGACTGTGGCCTTGCACTCCCCATGACCAAGCAGTGAGCAAACCACCCAATTGAGAGACTGTGGCTTTGCACTCCCCAGGACCAGACATTGGGCATGGAGCCCCCTCGAGGAGCAGTGGCGTCGTCCCATCATCCAGCTGAGGTGCCCCCCTCCCCTTCCCCCTGAGGTGCCTGTTTTTTTTTTCAACCTGATGCCCCCTGCAGTATTCTCTCTGTTTTGAGGCAGGTCGGTGTGTGCTTCGCCCATGCTTTTTGGGACCACTGGTCGACAGACATTTCATGGGACAGTGTACGGACTTGTGTACTTGCTGTAAATATTTGCATATACTGATTATTTACTTTTCTCTTGGGCTATCTGATTGTTAGAATATTACACTAGTTAAACTCACTTCGTTTGGTCCTTGCGTTCTTCCAGGGGGTGACGGGGTGTATCTGTGATGTGATGTGATTGGATATGTGTGTGTGGTGTGTGTGTTGTTGTGGGTGGAGGTGTTGCATGTGTGTGTCACTTTCTTTTCCCTCCTCCCCTCCGTGTCAGGTGCAGTACTCACCGTGGTCGTCGCCGCCGTCCTTTGTACTCCTGGTAGATGAGAAGATACACCAACATTGGCAACACCTGTAGTTCGGGCTCCATGGCGTCCTGGTTCCTCGTTGGATGTCCAGAGGTGAGTGGTTTCCCTTCCGAAGACTGTTTCCGCCGTGCTTTTGATGGCGTTGGTACCGCCAAGGAAAAGCTGGCGGATTGGTGCCTTGTAATAATGTGGGCGGTACATTGTGTTCCGCCTGTCTGTTGGCGGTTACCGCTGCGGTGTTTGTTTCTACCACCGTGGCGGTCGGTATGTTAAAGTGGCTGTCTGCGTTGGCAGGTTCTGCCATGGTCGTAATTCCATTTTTTTGACCACCGGCCTGTTAGCGGTATTACTGCCGCTTTATCACCGACCGCCAGGGTTGTAATGAGGGCCTATGTTTCTACATAAAAACCTACTGGCCTGGAGTTAAGTCTTTGCGTGCGTATTCTAATTTATTGCCTGTGTGTGTACAACAAATGCTTAACACTACTCTCTGATAAGCCTACTGCTCAACCACACTACCACAAAAAAGAACATTAGTATTATCTAATTTTCCCACCATCAACCTCTAAGGGGAACCCTTGGACTCTATTCACACTATTTCTACCTTTGAGATGGTATATACAGAGACAACTTCCTACAACGTGTATCTCAATTGATACCTAGGTCCTATCCTGTCAAGGAACATCTTGGTCACAGGCATATGTATCCCAGGTTTGCATCTTGCTGATTTATTTGTGGATATAAAGCAAAGGCTTAAGTTGAACAAACGTTTTCATCTTTAACAACTGGCCTGCTCTAAGGACAAAGGACCACAAGCCCAGAGTTATGCTAATTTGTCCCAAACCAGAAAGTACTGTACCCTGTGACCCTGATGATAATCCATTTTCCTGGGCCTTTCCAGTTAGGTGTGCTGCAGACTTGATTTTTTTTTTGCTTCTCATGTGTGAGTCCTCTTTATGGCACTCTTCCAAAGTAAAGACTATTTGAACTGTTCATCAGCTTGAGTTAACACAAATTGCCATTTGGCACCATTTAAATTATAGTATAATAATATTGAAGTCATCTGCTCTTTAATGTTTCTATTGTTCCAAAGGAAATTATGATTAATGCATATTTGTACTAGATTAATTCTCAGTGGTTTTGGCTGAGGATACAGGTTTCATCATTACTCATGAAGTCTTTGCCGCTTTCTGTTTTGCAGATTGAATGTTCAATGTGTTTTGGAACTGTTGAATTTTCTTTTGTAATGGTGACAAGTCACTGCACTGCCATACACTCCATAAGAATCTATTTAGATCTGACTACCACAAAACTGACTAACAAGGTGTTTTTCAGTTCAAATGGTTGGTAAAAACATTATTGTTGATTTAGGTCCATCAATTATCCAAATGAGAGGTTGTCTCTAGAATGTACTCTAGGTTCTTTAATTTGATAACTATAAGGTTTTTGTAAGGAAAGTTGCTGGGCGCGGATCTTCCCTTGTCGCGTAGGCACTCATTATTCTAATGAGACTACTGGATTTCGAGTGGCAGAATCGCCTGCAGTGTGGGAGACTGAGTCTGACCCACTACAAGTGACAACTGTCGCTCCAATCCGGGTTCTGCTCCGGCTAACTAGCAGTGCCTCACTTCTACCCCAGAGCAGGGATGAGTGGGCAGCCGAGCGCATGACATAACTGGTTTCTCAGGGAAGCTGTGGTCACTCAGGTCTCATCCGTTTCTCTCAGTTACATTAGTTTCATATACACAGTTACAAACAGAGGCAGCATATATTTCAATAATGCTTTAATAAGGCGACTGCATCTTAGATAGTAAAGCGTGGACTGCAATAACCAGGAGGATACAGCATGACAAGATTAAGATTGTGACAAGGAGAGTACAGGGAGTGCAGAATTATTAGGCAAATGAGTATTTTGACCACATCATCCCCTTTATGCATGTTGTCTTACTCCAAGCTGTATAGGCTCGAAAGCCTACTACCAATTAAGCAAATTAGGTGATGTGCATCTCTGTAATGAGAAGGGGTGTGGTCTAATGACATCAACACCCTATATCAGGTGTGCATAATTATTAGGCAACTTCCTTTCCTTTGGCAAAATGGGTCAAAAGAAGGACTTGACAGGCTCAGAAAAGTAAAAAATAGTGAGATATCTTGCAGAGGGATGCAGCACTCTTAAAATTGCAAAGCTTCTGAAGCGTGATCATCGAACAATCAAGCGTTTCATTCAAAATAGTCAACAGGGTCGCAAGAAGCGTGTGGAAAAACCAAGGCGCAAAATAACTGCCCATGAACTGAGAAAAGTCAAGCGTGCAGCTGCCACGATGCCACTTGCCACCAGTTTGGCCATATTTCAGAGCTGCAACATCACTGGAGTGCCCAAAAGCACAAGGTGTGCAATACTCAGAGACATGGCCAAGGTAAGAAAGGCTGAAAGACGACCACCACTGAACAAGACACACAAGCTGAAACGTCAAGACTGGGCCAAGAAATATCTCAAGACTGATTTTTCTTAGGTTTTATGGACTGATGAAATGAGAGTGAGTCTTGATGGGCCAGATGGATGGGCCCGTGGCTGGATTGGTAAAGGGCAGAGAGCTCCAGTCCGACTCAGACGCCAGCAAGGTGGAGGTGGAGTACTGGTTTGGGCTGGTATCATCAAAGATGAGCTTGTGGGGCCTTTTCGGGTTGAGGATGGAGTCAAGCTCAACTCCCAGTCCTACTGCCAGTTCCTGGAAGACACCTTCTTCAAGCAGTGGTACAGGAAGAAGTCTGCATCCTTCAAGAAAAACATGATTTTCATGCAGGACAATGCTCCATCACACGCGTCCAAGTACTCCACAGCGTGGCTGGCAAGAAAGGGTATACAAGAAGGAAATCTAATGACATGGCCTCCTTGTTCACCTGATCTGAACCCCATTGAGAACCTGTGGTCCATCATCAAATGTGAGATTTACAAGGAGGGAAAACAGTACACCTCTCTGAACAGTGTCTGGGAGGCTGTGGTTGCTGCTGCATGCAATGTTGATGGTGAACAGATCAAAACACTGACAGAATCCATGGATGGCAGGCTTTTGAGTGTCCTTGCAAAGAAAGGTGGCTATATTGGTCACTGATTTGTTTTTGTTTTGTTTTTGAATGTCAGAAATGTATATTTGTGAATGTTGAGATGTTATATTGGTTTCACTGGTAATAATAAATAATTGAAATGGGTATATATTTGTTTTTTGTTAAGTTGCCTAATAATTATGCACAGTCATAGTCACCTGCACACACAGATATCCCCCTAACATAGCTAAAACTAAAAACAAACTAAAAACTACTTCCAAAAATATTCAGCTTTGATATTAATGTGTTTTTTGGGTTCATTGAGAACATGGTTGTTGTTCAACAATAAAATTAATCCTCAAAAATACAACTTGCCTAATAATTCTGCACTCCCTGTAGAACATAAAAATAATGCTACCATATTGTCACTAGAGTCAACAGACTAATTCCTACCTAAGCTATGATAGAGCACATCATGTTAAGCTCTAATTCTGCCCTTCAGGTTCCCCTGGGAAGAGATCATCCCCCATACCTGAGCAAAGGCCTGAAGTCTGTAAGGACAGCTGTAGCAAAGCATTCAGCAATCAGCATACAGTAGTGGTTCTCTGGCTGGATTCTCCCTCTAACGTGTAAGGGACAGGGAAGTGTTTTTATAATAAAACAGCTGATGTTCTGAGAAAATGCCCTTACGTAAGAATGTGTATTTTCTATGAATGTCAGAGACTACACTTATACCACGTTCACCGGCAACCTAGCTTTCTGCAGCCTTGGAAGAAGCACAGAGTGAGCAAGAATGTCTTGTGTGAGAACAAAGTGCTGGCCCATGCAAAAACAGTTAGATAGGGAGAAATAAAACAAGACCGTAAAATTTGCTATTATAACAATAATAAAGCGAAGCTGAATAAAATATATCTAGGTTAAAGTGCACAGCGCAGGCCTAGTATGTTAAAATAACGTGCATGGAGCTATAACTAAAACGGCTACACAACACCCTCACTGGTGTGATGTTCCTTTGAGTACAGCCTCTGTTTTATAATCTGATTTCTGATTCGGCCCTGGGGCATGAATTGCAGTTAATGCTTTGTTTGTCCAATACACGTACTCCTCGTCACTCTTGGAGAGTTGCTTATCTTGCTACCAATCTCTGCTTCTACGTTGGTAGACAAGGAGAGACAGACAGAAACCAGTTCTCGGCAAGTATTTTACATATCCATACCACTCTCTTCTTGTTGCACTGGTATGACACAATTCAGGGTCCTACTACCAAATGAGTACTGTGCTTGGTAGTAAATGAAAGAAGAAATTCATGAGGTAGGAATACCAGAGGTATTTTAACAGGTGAGGAACATTTCCTTTTATTGTTTACTCAACACCAACTTGTTGCCGCGCGTCTTGACGACCTTTCCAGGTTCCGGTCACAGGCTTATCAGGGCCTGCCCACCTTGCATTCAAATACTTTTCCTAACCACTTACTCATTTTCATCATTGACAATTCCACTATAAGAAGATACTTTTGACGTTCCTCAGCCCATACAATTGTATAGGGTTCTCCCTCATAACTTACCTGCGCAACGTACCCTCCTGGCCGGACGGCCCCGCCTTGATAAAGTCACTGTCGTGACGAAACACGTGTTGGCTGTATTGCGCTGATGACACTTTGATGACCAGTATCTGTTAATTAAAGATACCATCTACACATAAGACTTGAGACTTCTTGCAATTGTGTACTTCAACATCATACTACCAGGGGCAACTATCCCTGCCATACTGTTTGGACTATACTTCCTATATTGCTGAGGGGAAGAAATGGCTTGAGATGGTTGCTCATCTAATTCTTGAGCTAAGCTCTCCAAACAGCGGCAATTGGTTATGCAATTTTTTTTTAACAGCTGGCACTTCTGCATTTACTGTTTTGAGAGTCCTGTTTAGTTTAGTGGATTAAGGGGCGTAGCACAGGTCCCTGCATTCCCCACAGTGTGAGGGATGTGGGGAATCCAGTGGGGGTAGGCAGGACAGGGACTGGGGGAACTATGTGAGTATTTCTAAATAAGTTTTGGCCCGATCCATATGTTGACTGAGAGGGAATTCCATTGGAATGGACACAAACTCCCATGACGAGGGGGGCATTGTTTAATTTCAAAAAGAAAATTATTCTTTGAAAAAAAAATGTAAGTTTGACATATGGCTCCATCATGTTGGTGGAGTGGTCCTTCAAACTTACAATACATTGACAGGAACTTCCATGACTGCAGTTCCTGTCAATGGATGAAATGTTCACTGGGCCAGAAGACTTTTGAAAATTTGGCAGGCAGCACCTTCATCCAGTTGATAAATTAATTTACATCAAAATCTAACTTCCCAAATGCTATTGGTAGCTGGATATCTTACCTGGCAAATACATCTGTTGAGGTCCTTATTTTGGCTGATTGCTTCATCCTGAAATGTTTTAGGTTTGTCTGCCCAGGAGCTCATATGAACACAACATATGGCATAAGAAGAAGGGCTTTGAGCCAGGCCTTTGCTTACGTAGGTGAATTCCCATGAAACACTGGCTTGATACAATGTTTTTCACGTTTTGGCTTCAGCACACTTCGGCCCATATTTATATTTCTTTTGCGCCGCATCTGTGTCATTTTTTGACGCAAAAGCAGCGCAAACGTACAAAATAGAATTGTATTTTGTAAATTTGCGCTGCCTTTGCGTAAAAAAAATGACACAAATGCGGCTCAAAAAAGTATGAATATGGGCCTTTATGTTTTGGTTGTATGCATTTTCTGCAGTTAGAAGTTGTTTTGATGAGTGTTATAAAATATTTTTTATTTGCTCTGCTACTACTGCCAGCATTGTGGAGTCCATTGTCAGCAAACTGTAGCAATGTAGGAGACATTGGCCCCATCAGATAGAAAGTATGAGTACATGAGTACATCAAACATATGACCTCTCAAGCAAGCGTTACTGGTAACTATCAGTGCCCTCTAATTGGTTTTAAAGTGTATGCTCCTAAATGCCAAAACCAGGTTGTGATGTCATGTTATGCTCTATTACCATACCAATGACAATACACACTACACAAATCTGTTAACATTTTATATAGACCTATACCGATGATTTGGTCACATAACAGAATCCTATATGCTGGGAATAAGAATACATTAACAGGTTTAAAGCTTCCAAACCTTAAACAGCAACAGTAGCATTTGTGGGATGTTGATTAAGGGGTGCTTGTTAGCATGCTTTCTATGCAATTTTGTTTTGGAAGAACAAACGTAATCATGCAGTATTTGGAGCCCTGGATTTTCTGCTTAGAGTTTTAATGTTATTACGTGGCTTCTGAGAACTGCTTCCCCAGGAGGGGCTGTCAATGGGGCCCTGTGGCCATTTCATGAACAGCCGTGCTGGTTCAGTGCAAAGCTGAGCATCTTTTTAATTGTATTTCCACATTTTAAACTCAAATAATTACGTCTGAATTGTTCTGAGTATGTGGATAATTTGCAGATCTACTCATACTCTCTATCTGATGGGGCAACTGTCTCCTACATGTCCTGATGTTGACATTGGTATTGGTTCTGTCACCATCGTGGCTACATTGTTGCATGCTGCTTAGCAAATAAGTTCATTGCTTGAGAGTGCTGCTGTTTGCAACACCTACTGTTACCAATTCTTCCAAACATAAACTGTAGGTTTCGGTTCACCCCAGTGTAGTATTTGTATTGCACTTCATGTTATTGGTCCTTTGGTGTATTATTCTGCAACCAATGCAGTACTCGCATTGAAATGCACTAGGTAGTTATATTTAGGACCTAGTTTCTGTAGAAAATGCTGTTTTTTGCATGCCTATATCTTTGGTGCCCTTGACGAATCTTCACAAAAATTTCCAAAACACTGGACAGTCACATGAGCTGCATTGGAAAAGTTTAGTGGTGATCTCTGAAGCAGGGGCCGAGATAAAGGAGCAATGACATTTAAAATGTTTCCAATGTTAATTCCCATAGGAAAAATTGAACAGTGAGAGCGCCAAAACCACTGGATGGAATTACACCAAATTGGCAGAAAGGTAGCTCTTGGTCCACAAAGAACCCTTTTTGTTAAATGGTGTAAATTCGTTCAGTAGTTTCAGAGAAATTAAGGAAAATCCAAATTTGTGTAGCTAGGGACGCGAAGGATTCGCAACCCCTCCCGATCTCGTGCTGAGATCTGATTGGTGGACAACACTTCAACAAGGAAGTGTTGTCAGTCATGATGGGACTCAGCTTCAGGGCTAAAAAGCATTTTTTTTTTACTTTCACTGAGATTTGTGGAGGATCCACGGATCTGGTGAAAATTCAAAAACAAAATGAAGCGTGGGCTCTCCTGCTTAATTTTTTCAAGCCCCCTGGTGGCCCACGTTCTTGGGCCAGTGTTCATTTCTATGGAGGGGAAGTGCCTGGCCCCCACCCATAGTCCTGGGGACCACCACCTCCATGGGGCTTTATTTAAGTTATGTGGGGGAGGCCCGCCAGCCTCCCCCACAGCCCCGGGCACTACCACCTCACCGGGGTGATTCATTAAATATGTGCGGGGCGAACAACCCCCCCACCCCAAGGACCACCACCACCACGGCAAAATGCTTTTAATATGTGGGGGAGGCCATTAGGCGTCCCCCACAACCCTGGTGACCACCACCTCCCTGGGGCTATAATGAAATATCAGTGGGGGCCGTGCTCCCCCACAGCCCTGAGGATCACCACCTCCACAGGGCACGTACTAAATAATGTAAAGGGGGTTTGTTTAGGACCCTCATTAGCCCCATGGACCACCACCTCCCCGGAGCTATGATTACTTTGGAGGGGACCCCCTCAAGGAGCCACTGATGGCCCTGGGGACTGCCAGCCCCCAGGAGTGGCCGCTTCTATGTCCCAGGGTGCACACACCCTTGCTGTGGCTTGGCTGCAGATCTGAAGCTGTAGCCAAGCCACAGCAAACACGCCGGTTTCAAACAGCAGGACCTGGCAAGCAGGTCCCATTGTCTGAAAGCGGACCTTTCATCTCTGTCCCTTGCACATAAGTTTGCGTGCAGGGAACAGATGAAAGGTTTGCTTAGGCAAACCACAGAGCTGCTGCTTGAAGCAGCTCCTTAGTTGGTGAAGCAATGTGACCACAGTTGAGACCTTGATGTTTTCCCTGCAGTTCCAGATAACCGATAAAGGGTTTGTTGTAAAATTTTAAAAAATTCTAAAAAAATAAAAACATGTAAAGACCCTCAAGGGTTCCATATAGCCCATAAAGGGCTAAAACAAAATATACAAAAAATTAGAATATCACAATGTGAAGGTTACAGACCTTCACACTGAGCGTTGAGGGTTCGAGTCCATCCGGACTTGTTTCCCTCCTTTCTTTTTTTTTTAACAACAGATATTTAAGGCTCATAAAGGAAGGTGATCTTACTCTTTTTAAATGACAAATACATTTTCTTTTTCAATTTGTCCTGAAATATCTCATTCAAAGTATATCATATATCAAAGCCTAAAAAAACTCTCAATCTTCCGCTCCCTCTCCCCCTCTCTTTCTCTTTCAGCCTTTTTCTCAATCACCCACCCAGGCTCTCATGCACCCACTCACAAATCCATTATTCAGACACTCACACACCCACTCACAGACCCACTCAGACCCTTGTCCACCCACTCACACTACCATTCAGACCCTCAGGTATTCTCTCACAGACCCACTCAGATAGTCAAGCACCCACTCACAGATCCACTCAGACTCGCACACACCCACTCCTGGACGCACTGACACCCTCAATCACCTACTCATAGACCGGTGCACACACTGATGCACACACTAAACCACTGATGTACACACTCTCACCCCCAGACACACACTCTCAAAGCCACTCTCACCCCCAGACACATCCTCTTACACCTATTCTCACACCCAGAGAGGCCACGGCCAATTCCTGCCACACACAGCCAAAGGGCTGGGCACAGCATGGGGTTGGGTGGTTAGGGTGGTTGACCGCAGGATCTGGCTACAGGCCAGATCTTGCAGGCAACCTCCACTGCACACAGATGAAGGCCATGCACAGTGCAAGGTTGGGTGCTTATAGGGGGTTGACCTGCGGGCAGGCCCTGTGGCCAACAACCACCGTGCATGTCCAAAGGCCATGCACAGCGGTGGTACAATAAAAAAACATAGAAATTCACTGAAAAAAACAAAGGTTAGGTACACTCTTTAAACTTACAAAACCATAGAAATTCATCAGTTATAGTTAGTTACCTCAAGTAACTATAACTTGTGTCCTAAGGTAATTATAACTTGCACCCTCGCCATGCACTGCTAATTACCCACAAATTTTGACACTCATGATATCTTTGATAACATCAGTGATAATATCAATGCAATACTTGCAGTAACATTTTTTATGCAAAAACTGCATTGAAGCTCAGTCAATGGCTGGTGTGGGACGGCCCTATGTTTTAGAGAGCCTTGTATGCAAGTGTGTGGATTTTGAATTGGCATCTCTTCTAGACGGGGAGCCAATAGAGGTTTCTGAGGTGTAGAATGATGCTTGAGTGCTTGGGGAGTTTAACGATAAGTCTAGCTACAGGGTTCAGGAGAGTCTGGAGTCTTTTATATAGCTGGGAGGACACTCCGGTGTAACAATTATTGCCGTAGTAGAGGCGCTGGTGACCAGGTCATGCATGACTGTCTTTCTCATGTCAGTAGGGATTCATTTGAAGATTAAGCGGAGCATCTGAGGATGTAAAAGCAGGAGGAGGCGACTTTCATTGATAGTGGGCAGCTGAGTATAATGCTGAGGTTTTGTGCTTAGCCTGATGGAGAGGGCATTGGTCCAAGTTCTACTGGCCACCAGCTGTGGTCCCACATGGTGGTGTTCTTCATGATGATCAGGACTTCCGTTTTGTCAGTGTTTTTGTTTGAGGCAGCTGTTTTTCATCCATGTTTCTACGCTGGTCATGGCGTTGCAGAAGTTGTCTTTGGCATTGTATGAGGCTTTGGTAAGTGGGAGGATTAGTTGAGTGTTGTTGGCGTAGGAGACTATATTGAGTCTGTAGGATCTGATGATGTCTGTGAGGGGTGTCATGTAGATGTTGAACAGGGTTGGACTGAGGGAAGATCCTTGGGTGCTGCAAGTGATGGTCTTGGGTGTAGAAGTGAAGGGAGGAAGGCAGATAATCCAAGTGTGGCCTGAGAAGAAAGAGGCAACCCACTTAATGGTGTTTTGTTGAATGCCTATGTTGTAGGGTCTATTAAGGAGAGTGTGGAGGGAGACTGTACCGGACGCTGCAAATAGGTCCATAAGCATCAGAGCTGCCAACTCTCCTCAGTCGAGGAGAGTCCTGATGTAATCCGTGGCCGTGATCAGTGGTCTCTGAGCTGTGGTTGGCCCGGAATCCTGATTGTGAGGTGTTGAAAAGGTGGCTTCACTCAAGATCGTCGGTGAGCTATTGGTTGGTGGCTTTCTCAAGTACTTTGTCCGGAAGGGAAGCGAAGAGATTGGTCTGTAGTTTTTGAGGTCGCATGGGGTCAACAAAAGGTTTCTTTAGGAGTGTTCTGACCTTTGTGTGCTTCCATTCGTCCGGGAAGGTTGCAGTGGAGATGGAGATGTTGAGGATGTGGGTTAGTTCCATGCTAGTGTTGGCTTTGGAGGTTGAAAAGCCAGTGGTGGCAGGAGTCAGTGCGTGCCCCAGAGTGGATGGATGACATGATGCTGCAGTGGCCTGTGTGGTAATCAGGGATCAGGAGGTTATCGTGTGGCTGGTATTCGCTGCTTGAGAGATGTTGTCTAGACTGGAGGTGGAGGGTTGGGGATCAAAATTGTTGTATATGGTTCTGAAGTTGCTGCTGAAGTAGTTAGAGAGGGTGTCGCAGAGTTCCTGGGATGGTGATCTCTGTGACCATAGGGTTAGAGAATTGCTTGATGATTCTGAAGAGTTCTTTTGTGTGGTTGGCTGCGGTGTTGATGCAGGCAGTGATTGGTGATCTTTTTGCTGCCTTGATGTGGTGGTGGTAGTCATCGAGGGCTGCCTTGTAGGTGGCTCGGTTAGAGGAGTCCTTGGTCACACAACATTTTTTCTTGAGTCGGTGGCAGTCGTGTTTGGAGTTTCTGAGCTCCTGTGTGTACCATCTTGCTTGCTTGGAGGAATTGGTTTAGCTGATTTCAGCGGGCGGATTTGGTGATCCAGATGGTGACATTTTGGACCACCTGGTTGAGGTGGAGGTCTGCCGTGGGCTTGGGTTCTGCAGTGCCTACGGTCTGTTCCCATAGGGTCTCCAATACCTTGCCCCAGCTTTGGTGGGGTGCTAAGGTGCTTGGATACATAAAACAGAGGGAACTGGGTAATTGCCACTTTTAGGGTGGGACACTCTACAACACCACCAACACTCCAAATCTGCTAATCTCAAATGTGTGTGTTTTCTAGTGGAATTTAAAGGTTTAGAATTAGCACTGTGCCACCTATGCCAAGTTAGAAAGTGACATAGCCTTTTGGCATTTTTACAGCAGAGTCTTTAAGGACAGGATTAGGAAGTGCCATCCGCTCCAAGCTGAAAGCCTTTTCACACTCTAGGCACAGTATTAAAATTTAGATTGGAAAAACACAATCCAAGCCAACCTGGAATAAAAGAAACCCCTGAATCATGTTTTGCTCTTATTAGAGCTTGTCAGAGAGGTGTAGTTTTGTCCACACACAAAGATGAACCAGTATAAGTCAAAATAATTATCTTTCAGACTGAGAGTGCCACATAAATTATACAAAACATGCATATCAAGTTACGTAGATGTGCAGTCAAGTAGAGTAAATTATTTCACATAGTCCATAGTGATATGCTGCACTCAGTGCTGGAGCAGGTCGATATGATGTTGCTCGACACTATGACATCGATGCCAAGCACTCTTTTCAAATAAAGGCACTCAAAACCTAGCAATATAAAGCTAATGTTTAGCTAAAAGTTTAGAACTATTTATCTCATTTGGTTCAGCAGACAAAAGGCAAGTCAGCTCTGAATTAAGTATACGCAGATGGGAGTGGCTTGTATCTCACTTACAAAAAATCAATAAGGCTTCACACTCCTTGAGAGGGAAAGTAAATATGTTACACAATTTACAATAACACGCCTGGCTGCAACATGTGAAAGTGTCCATTAGGTGTCAATAAGTACATTGTTCGAATTGTGAAGTCCTGATGCAAGAGTGTGACAACAGCATGTTGAATATATGTTATTTCTTAGCAGGCTTCACAACCCTCCTTCCAGATACCATTTTTATAACATTTCAGCAGCATTAACACATGTAATAGCTTTATATTTCATTTACCCACATAACTGCTGAAGCTTTTGTAACCTCTGGTACCCTCTGGCCTTCCTAATGGTAATACCAACCGTGGGGGGGGCAGAATTCTCTACCTCACTAGCAAGAAGAAGGAGAGGGGCAGCCTATGTCTGTATACAGGTGTGTAGTGTGGGCAAAGTGTGGCCACTTTGGATTGAGGAAGCAAAGAGTCCACACAAAAAGAGGCATGCTTTGCTTGAGTACCATAAGATTTCATTGTGGGGACACTGCTTACATAGTGACATTGTATCAATAATTATTATTACAAAGGAGTGGCTCTTACACAGCCTTACAGCATAGGTGTGTGATGCTCATGAAGGGAATCCAATGTTCACGTCTCACATCTCTCAACCTGGACCTAGACAATATCACCTGTGTAGGACGCTGGCCTGGTTTGTAGTGGGTACCAAAGGTACTTACACCTTATACCAGGTCCAGTTGTCCCTTATTAGTGAAATGTAGGTAGGGTTCTAGCAGATTAGGCTGTCTAGGCGACATGCAAAGCTCCTGCAATACCACTACAGTTACACAGTACTTATACACAATAAAAGACAATACTCGGTGTTACCAAAAATAAAGGTACTTTATTTTAGTGACACAAGGCCAAAAATATCTTAGAGGCAATGCTCCTTCTGGAGGTAAGTATTATACACAATTTATACCCTAGTAACCAAAATAAGGTAAGTAAACAGTCATAGAATAGTGCAAACAGTAGAAAATACAATAGATTGCACTGGGCCTAGGGGCAACACAAACCATGTACTAAAATAGTGGAATGCGAATGTCAAATTCCCCCTAGCCAAGAGTAGTGTGGAGAGGGGCACTGGGAGTGTAAGAAAACACCGAAGGCAATTAAAGTACCCCACACCAGAGCCCAGGAAACCAGGAGTAAAGTACAGCAAGTTTCCTCAGGACACACTACAAGTCGTGATAAGGGATTTTACAAGAAGCAAGCAAGACTGCAAGCAACAAACAATGGATTCCTGGATCTGAAGACCTGTGGAGAGAGGAGACCAAGGCCAGAAGTCGAAAAAGAGTCCAGGAGGGACAGGAGCCTCTGCCAACCTAGAAGAATGTGAAAAAGTGGATTCTCCGGACAGGAGAAAAGTACAGAAGTGCACCAAAGAACATGGCTGAGGGTTCCTCCTTGGTGCAGGAGATGTCCCACATTGAGTTGTTGGATGCAAGCTGTTTGCATTGCTAGATTCTGCCAACAAGCCTTGGTTCAAGCAAGTATGTGGTTTACGTCAAAAAGGAGCTGCCTGGACCCAGGAGGGACCTGGGGTTCTCAACTCGGACTGAGGAGACAGAGGGGGCTCTCAGCACTTCAGAGAGCCCTCAGAAGACCGGGAAGCACCCACTGGAGTCCCAGAACACAGGGACAAAGAAGATGCAAAGTGCAGTTGTCGCAGCACTACACTGGAAGGTCCCACGCCGCCGGAGAACAACTCAGGGCACTGTGCGTCACACGATGGAGTGCTGGGGACCTGGGCTACGCCGTTCATGAAGAACTTTTGGAAGAAGGGCACAGAAGCCCAAGGAGCTGTAGAAGAAGCAGTGCACAGGGGTACTGTTGCAGCACGGAAAGGCAAGCTCTTACCTCCACCAAATTTGGACAGCTGGACCTTTGGACAGTCCGGGTCACTTTGGTCCACCACCTGTGTTCCAGGGAGCCCGCTCTTCATCCAGAGAGGAGTCGCAGAGTACCGTTTGTCGTCGCAGAAGGGTGTCTGCAGAAGCAGGTTAGTGACTTTGTCATTCCACATGAGATTCCTTTGGTTTTTCTGGTGCAGGGTGAAAACAGGGAGTCCTCAGAGCGTGCACACCTTGGAAACTGTTGCAAATGCTGGCTTGAGCTGAAGTTGCAGGTAAAAGGAGTTGTCCTGGATACTTTGTTGCAGTTACAGCTGTTCCTTGAGCAGTCTGCGGTTGATCCGAGGATCAGAAGCTGAAGCAGAGGATGCAGTGGAACCCTGGTGGAATATTGCAAACTGAATCTGAGGAAACACCCAGAGGAGAGACCCTAAATAGCCCTGAGAGGGGGATTGGCTACCCACCCCGGGATGCACTTATCAGGAGGGGTCTCTGACGTCACCTGCTGACACTGGCCACTCAGAGGTCCCCAGAGGGTCCCCACACCTTGGAATCCAAGGTGGCTAACGCCAGGGACACACTGGAGGAGCTCTGGGCACCACCCCTGGTCACTCCCCTTTCCTTTGTCCAGTTTCACGCCAGAGCAGGACTGGGGGTCACTGAACTGGTGTAGATTGGATTATACAAGGTTGGCACCGTTTGTACCCTTCGAAGGATTTCCAGAGGCTCTGGGAGGCTACTCCTCCCATGCCTGTAACACCTGTTTCTAATGGGAGAGGGCGTAACACCCTTCTCCTGAAGGAAATGCATTGTTCTGCCTTCCTGGGATTGAGGTGCTCAATCCCCAGGAGGGCATAAACCTGTCTGTGAGGTGGCAGCAGCTAGGGCTACAGTGGAAACCTCGGAGAGCTGGTTTGGCTGTACTAGGGGTCCATGGTGGAGCACCCATGGTGCCTGAGATTGCCCCCCCAATACCAGATTTGGATTGAGGGGACAATCTCATGATCTTAGACACCTCTCATGGCCATATTCAAAGTTACCATTGTGAAGCTACAAATATGTATTGACATATATGTAGTGCATGGTTATAATGGTGTCCCTTCACTCATGAAGTGCGGGGATTTGGCCCTGGACAACGTGGGGTACCTTTGCTAGTACAGGGGTGCCCTCACACACAGTAACTTTGCACCTAGCCTTCAGTAAACGAAGGTTAGACATATAGGTGACTTATAAGTTACTTAGTGCAGTGTAAAGTGGCTGTGAAATAGTGTGTGCTGTTCTTTGGTCAGATGTCCCACGGTGTGCTGGAGGATGCAGAGATGTTTCCAAGCAGAAAGACCGCAAACAAGCCTTGCTAGCTGCAAGAGTCACAGTTGAAGAAAATGGGTGCTGCCTAGGCCCAGGAAGGACCAGGAGGTCGCCCCTTGGAGGACGAGACAGAGGGGGCAATCAGTAGCACAGAGAGCCCATGCAGAAGCAGGCAGAACCCGCAGAAGCACTTGAACAGGCATTAAAGAAATCTGAGCACGGCGGTCGTTTCAATACAACAAAAGAGGGTCCCACGAAGTTGGTGGTCAACTCAGTGAGTTGAGCAATGCAGGACGGAGTGCTGGGGACCTCGGCTATGCCGTGCTGAAGGATTCCTTACAAAAGTGCACAGAAGCCCTAGCAGCTGCAGATCACACAGTACACAGGATTACTGTCTAGTGTGGGGAGGCAAGGACTTATCTCCACCGTATTTGGGCAGAAGGACCACTGGACTGTCGGGGTCACTTGGATCCAGCTCCTGTGTCCCAGGGACCACGCTCGTCAAGATGAGAGGGGCCCAGAGGACCAGTGATGCAGAAGTTTGGTGCCTGCGTTAGCAGGGGGAAGATTCCGTCGACCCACAGGAGATCTCTTTTTGGCTTCCAGTGCAGGGTGAAGGCAGACAGCCCTCAGAGCATGCACCACCAGGAAACAGTCGAGAAAGCCGGCAGGATTAGGTGCTACAATGTTGCTGGTAGTCATCTTGCTACTTTGTTGCGGTTTTGCAGGCGTCCTGGAGCAGTCAGCGGTCGATCCTTGGCAGAAGTTGAAGAGAGGGATGCAGAGGAACTCTGGTGAGCTCTTGCATTCGTTATCTGAAGAGAAACCCACAGAGGAGACCCAAATAGCCCTCAGAGGAGGATTGGCCACCTAACCAGGTAAGCACCTATCAGGAGGGGTCTCTGACATCAACTGCTGGCACTGGCCACCCAGAGGCCTCCATTGTGCCCTGATACCTCTGCATTCAAGATGGCAGAGGTCTGGGACACACTGGAGGAGCTCTGGGCACCACCTCTGTGGAGGTGATGGACAGGGGAGTGGTCACTCCCCTTTCCTTTGTCCAGTTTTGCACCAGAGCAGGGGCTGGGGATCCCTGAACCGGTGTAGACTGGTCTATGCAAGGATGGCACCATCTGTGCCCTTCAAAGCATTCCCAGAGGCCAGGAGAGGCTACTCCTCACAGGCCCTTAACACCTATTTCAAAAGGGAGAGGGTGTAACACCCTCTCTCAGAGGAAATCCTTTGTTCTTTCTTCCTGGGACTGGGCTGCCCAGACCCCAGGAGGGCAGAAGCCTGTCTGTGGATTGGCAGCAGCGGTAGATGCAGTGAAAACCCCAGAGAGCTTGGCAGTTTGGCAGTACTCGGGGTCCATGCTGGAGCCCCGGGCATGCATGGGATTGGCACCCCAATACCAGATTTGCATGGGATTGGCACCCCAATACCAGATTTGGCTTGGGGGGACAATTCCATGTTCGGAGTTACCATTGTGAAGCTACATATAGGTATTGACCTATATGTAGTGCACTCGTGTAATGGTGTCCCCGCACTCACAAAGTCCGGGGAAATTGCCCTTAACAATGAGGGGGCACCTTGGCTAGTGCCAGGGTGCCCTCACACTTAGTAACTTTGCACCTAACCTTCACTAGGTGAGGGTTAGAAATATAGGTGACTTATAAGTTACTTAAGTGCAGTGAAAAATGGCTGTGAAATAACGTGGACGTTATTTCACTCAGGCTGCAGTGGCAGTCCTGTGTAAGAATTGTCTGAGCTCCCTGTGGGTGGCATAAGAAATGCTGAAGCCCATGGGGATCTCCTGGAACCCCAAAACCCTGGGTACCTAGTTATCATATACTAGAGAATTATAAGGGTGTTCCAGTGTGCCAATCAGAATTGGTGAAAATGGTCACTAGCCTGCAGTGATAATTTTAAAAGCAGAGAGAGCATAAACACTGAGGTTCTGGTTAGCACAGCCTCAGTGATACAGTTAGGCACCACACAGGGAACGCATGTAGGCCACAAACTATGAGCACTGGGGTCCTGGCTAGCAGGATCCCAGTGACACAGGCAAAAACAAACTGACACACAAGTAAAAATGGGGGTAACATGCCAGGCAAGATGGTACTTTCCTACACCTGGGTACCTAGGTACCATATACTAGGGACTTATAAGGGGTGTCCAGTGTGCCAATCAGAATTGAAATATGGAGTCACTAAAGTGTAGTGACACATTTGGTAATTAGAGAGTGCATAAGCACTGGAGTTCTGGTTAGCAGAAGTTCAGTGACACAGTCAAGCATACTGACAACACACATAGGCCACAAACTATGAGCACTGGGGTCCTGGCTAGCAGGATCCCAGTGAGACAGGCAAACAAACTGACAAATAGGGTTTTAAACTATGGTCACTGGGGTTCTGGCTAGCAGGATCCCAGTGAGACAGTAAAAACACACTGACAAACACTCACAAACATGCCAAAAATTGGGGTAGCCATGCTAGAAAGAGGCTACTTTCTCACAAACTGCACTTCATGCATGCTGATATTCATTCTTTCTTAGGCACTAAGGCAATGTGTAATCCCTCTTTTTTGTAATTTGATTGCTGCAGTTTTACCTCGGCTCCCCACAGGATGGCCCAATACTGACCCCCATGGGCCCTCAGGAGCAAAGCTTACAGGACACTCTCACCTGTGACCTAAAACTACATACACATCCAATTGCCCTGGAAAGGAGAACACTGGCACTAGCAAACATGTATGTATATTTTATGCAGTCTATGGCAATTTCTGAGTCTTGTAAAGGTGCCATTGTAATACCTGTTCACAAAAAAGGTGACAGATCACAACCTTATAACTATAGGCCAATAAGCCTATCAGATTGTGTACAGAAAGTTTACTGCCATTGTGTCCTTTCCAAGATCCAGGAGTGGATGCACCAGACGGATGTTCTTAGCCCCCTTCAAGCAGGCTTTCAAACCAAAGTTTCAACTATGGATCAGGTCTTTCGCTTTTTATTGATTTATTAGCGTATTGTCACCATTGGCAAAGGCAACCTTTAAGTTGCATTCATTGACCTTAGATCTGCTTTTGACCAGGTCCCATGATCTACCTCGTGGCAGGTACCAGCTGAAATTAAAATGTCCCAGAATCTTTTATCTCTGCTGATATGCCTCCATGAGAGCAACTTTACTTGTATTAGGTGAGGAGTGCAGGATGAGCTGACTCACATGATACCTGTTCGTGGAGGAGTAAGTCAGGGCTGGGTCGTGGCCCTTATGCTTTTTTCTTTATACATTAATGATATTGCCTCTTCTCTTGCTCATGTGGAAGCCAACGCCCCGGTAATGGCTCAAACCAAAACCCCAGTTTTATTATTTGCTGACAACAGGCTGCTGATCTCGAACACCCAAAGGGGGCTGCATAACCTCCTACATTGTTTTGAGGAATTTTGTCTCGCTTTGGGTCTGGAGATCAATACTACAAAAACTAAATTGATGTTATTTAGTCTATGTAAGCCTCTCAGGAAGAATATTGTTCTAGGAGGGGAAACCCTTAAGCTGCTGGACTCTTTGACCTTTTTGGGCATTTTGTGTACTGGGCGTATGCGCTAGAAACCTCATGTGACTAAAGCCACTCTTAAACTCAAACAATTATCAGTGGCATTACACAAAGAATACTGTGCCTCATTCACCAAACCTATTACACCTGTGCATATATTAGGCCAAGGTACTGGGGTCCATATTGTATGGAGTGGAGTTATGGGGTTATTCTAGTATTGAGCTACTTATTAATGTTGAGAATACATTTTTACACAAATTAGCCTAGCTCCCTCCCAGCACCTCTTTGTATCCACTCGTCATGACATGGATTTGAGTAGTCTAGTTGACAAAGCCAGGTTACGCCCTCTTTTATACTAGTGCAGGTTATGGACTACCCCAGAACTGGAGCACTATGCAAAAGCCCTCCAGGATGTAATGACCAATGATCGCTCTCATATAGACTCTTGGCTTGTGAACATTAGATAGTAATTTCAGCAGCTAGGGATGACAGATTTGTGGGTATATCCTGCAACTATAAGATTCCCGTCTGTACGTTCCCTGAAGTCGGCATATTGGGCAGATGTGAAAGGTAGCAATTTCAAAAAGAGAGTCCTCTACACTGGTTAGCGTTTTCCTGGATTTTAAATCTTTGATGAAGCATGAGCTATATTGGATCAGGTGACTGTCCCTATTGGCAGGAAACTATGGTGGTCATTATGAACATGGCAGGAAACACCGCCCCGCCCGCAGTGGCGGTAACTACCGCCAACAGGCTTGCGGTCCAGACCGCCAAATAATAAAGCCAATGAGAAACAAGTAGCGGTCCATACACACACCACCATCTTTGTAGTCCCGACCAGGATGGAGGAGGCCGCCCACAGGCCGGCGGAGGAGTCCTACCTGCCCACTAAATAACAAAACACAAGACCGTCAGCAGTTCCGGGGCGGGTGCCACCACCAGGCAAAGCTTGGCGGAAACAAACAATACAAAAGGAAACACTCACAGGAGGGACACACAACATGCCGATGCAGACATGGAGAGAGAGTTGGAAATTATGTCAGTGCTACTCCTTGCCATATATCTCCACAACCATGACCGCCGACGAAGAGAACGACGGTAAGTACCGCAACCTAGTACACATGAAAAGAAAGGGCACAGTTACACAACCACCCCACCCACCCTGCAACGCACTCCCAACCCCTCCCACCATCCCAAGCCATACATATCAAAACAAGATGTACTTACCAGGCACAAGGCAACAAAGACCTGCACCAATGTACACACCTGTGCACACCACACCCCCACAGTGAAACGCTGAACAACGTCACTATATTGTGCCAACAGCACTACTGGGCACTCAAATTTATTGAATGAACAAAAGTATTGTCCAAATAAGGCCATTGGCCAGTCCCTTGCAAATACCCTCAAGGGCAAAAATAGGCCAAACATGACTCCCACATGTTCAAAGGGTACTCCACTTGAAAGGGGCATCAATAGGGCAGCCAGGTACCTCAAGGAACAGGGGCAAGGAGTGGCGGGGGTGGGGACCTACATCTGGAAGAGGGGTGTTTGGGCTTAGGTGTGGGAGGTGGAGGGGGTTTGGGCTTGCCCTTGAGAGGGGGAGTGGGCTTGGACTGTTTGGTGGCAGAGGGATCTGGGGCAACGCAGGGCTTCATCTCCCCTGTGGAACGGCACGCAAATGGGAAGGATGGACTGGGGCAGACTTGGACGTGGAAGGAGTGGACAGGGCAAGGATATGGGCACGTTTAGGGATGAGACAGGGTGGACCAGTGGGTTCGAACAGGTCAAAAAGCTTCTTAGGGGCAGTTAGAGGGGATTTGGAGGCAGGTGTGGGAGTGGAGGTAAAGGGAGTGTTTGTATCAGGTGTAGGTGTGCCGGACATGAGTGCAGGTGCCTTTAAAGTATGCTGATGTGTGGTGGATGTGTGTGGTGTGGATGTCTGTGAATCTTTGAGTGCTTTGGGAGGTGGCGGGGTGGACACAGTGGTACAAGACAGGATGCCAGTGTATATGGATGTTGTATGGGTGTCTGTAGGTCTGGTGAGTGTGCTGCAAGTGTCTGTCAATGTAGTTGTGGTGAGTGCAGGTGTGGTGTCTGGTGTGCATGTCTGGATGTCAGATGTTGTGGTGACTGCATGAATGGGGGCAGCAGCAGTGATTGAGGGAAGTGGATGTTGTTGTTTGTACTGTGGTATGTTGTGTGTGTGCCTGCCTGTGGTGGAAAGTGTGGTGCCTGACGTGTGTGCATGGCTGTCTGTATGTTTGCTTGGGATGGATGAAGGGAGTGGGGTGCTGGAAGGTGTAGAGGTGGTGGAAGGGGCGATGAAAAGACCAGGGACACTGGCTGTCTTCAAAGAGCAAGCCAGAGCCTGAAAAAATCTCTGTAGGCCAGACATGGCACCGTGAATACCTTCCAGGTATGCATTGCATTGCTGCATCTGGGATGCTAGCCCCTGGATGGCATTCCCGATGGTTATCTGCCCTACAGAGATGGTCTTCAGGAGGTCAATAGCCTCCTCCGTGAGGGCAGCTGGGCTGACTGGGGCAGGGGATGAGGTGCCTGGGCGAAGGAGATGCCCACCCACCTGGGTGAGCGGGCACGGGCAACTCAGTGGGGAGAAACTGGGAGGGCAGTGATGGCATGGGGGTGGCGGAAGATGGCATAGAATGGGTGTGCCCAGTAGGGTCCACCACCACAAGGGAACTCCCATCGGAGGAGGTATCAGAGTCACTACCTCCAGTGGTAGTTCCTTCCCACGTGGTACTCCCCTGGCCCTCCAACCTACTGGTCCCTTTGGCGTCGCTCGACTGTGCCTCCTTGGAACTGTGGGCTGCTGCATCCCCACTCGCCGGTGCCACTGCTCCCTCGCCAGATGATGCTGATATACACAAAGGACACAAGAGCAAAGGGGTGGAGAGACTAAACAAAGGAGAACTTTGTCAGAAATTGAATATATGTACATCACTGGCTCACATACACTCCCATCCAGGTCAGCCACTTACACGCAGCACATACAACATACGTCATGATTGTACTCCTGACTAGTGGTCATTACCCTAGAATCCACCACTTTACCCACAGAAAACACGGACCTGATACACTGTGTGGAGTACACCCATGAGAGACCATGCCCAGCCAATGCACTTACAAGTCCATGAGGCCACAAAGCATAACAAATGACTTACAAGTCCATGAGGCCACAAAGCATAACAAATGACAGAAAGGGGACCCCCCATGGGCCTATTTAGACTGTCCAAACTAGCCCTCACACCATCCCATGGACTTTGAGGGGGCAGGACTGCAGGAACCCACCTGTCCAAGTGACTGCCACTAGAATGCATACATACCACAGCACCAACATACATCCATCAAAGCAGGATCACAACAGTGTACTCACCCCGTTGTGGCTGCTGGGCTGCCTTCAAGTGCCCATCCAAATCCAGATAGGCCACTGCCAGTATGCGGGCCATTAGGGGTGCCAGGGTCCGACAGGCACCCCTTCCTCATTGGGAGGCCTTCCCCAGCTGGGCCTCTCTGGTCTTCCTGGCCCAGTGCCTCAGGCCCTCCTACTGCTTCCTGCAGTGGGTGCTCTGCCAGTTGTAGACCCCAGGGTCTGCACTTCTTTGGCGATGGCTTGCCACAGGCCTTTCTTTTGATGGGTGCTGACCTGCATGGGACACATAGAGCAAATACACAGACGTCAGTATGTGTGCACCGAATACAGATGACATGTCGTTCCCTATGGAACGGCTATTGTTGAAAGGCATGTTTCAACTCACATACAGTACATGCCAGACAGTCTACGGCTTGGGCAGTCACACATTGAACAAACATGCATACAGGCATCTGCCACAATCACACACATCTAAGGATGACCGCACCAACTCACAGGCTCCTCTGGTCACCTATACAACTTGCCATACAGGGGTAGGACCCCGTCCACCAGCTTCTCCAGCTCCTCCGCTAAAGGCCGGGTCACGTTCCTCTTTGACCCGCGCCATCTCAGGGACCAGAGTCAGGACACAGCAGCACACGCAGTGGAGTACTAGCCTGCACGGAAATCAGGAGTCAAGTGTCAAGGGTCTGATGAAATGGCGTAGGTACCGCTGCAGTGTGCTCCGTCACCGCCAGCGGCAATCATGATTGGCCCAGGGTCCCCATTGACAACCGTGTAAACCAATGATCGGGTGCACGGCAGTGAACACCGCCTTCTGCCATGACGAATAATGCCAGCGGAATTAAGTCGCTTCCACTCCCTCATACCTGGATGGCAGGAGGCTGCCATCTTGCTACCACCACGTACCATAGCTTGGCTAGGGGCCCCATCCAGGGCCTTCAACTCTCCAACCTTGGTCGCTTGCTGACATGAGTCTAGGATCCACACATGCACCCATTTCTGGAATTGTGTCCACACTGTATGCCAGTATTACAGAGTTAACTCAGCACACATATGCCTGACTGTGTACTTCATACTTTGCTTCTGTGTGTGTTACCAATGTGTCACACTTACAAACATACAGTGACATCATGTGATGCAGGTGTATGTTTACACTCAATATGTGTTCCTTCCGCCACCATAGGTACAGATCCATGTAGCAAGGGAGGGCCCCCTCTGTTTACAGACCTCTGGTTGATTTGGAAACTATAGAGAAACATCACATCTTTATCACCTACAGACTCAATAGAGCTACTATTCATCACCTCAGTGCATTAATGGATCCTGTTCTGAAACCGCCAAATCGGAATCAGCCTGCCATCCCTACAACTGTGCAAGTGCTATCTGTACTCCATTTTTTGGCTACGGGATCATTTCAGGTGACAGTGGGCATGGGTGCAGAGGTCTCACAGCCAATGTTCAGCCTCATCCTGTCAACATTTTTGGATGCATTCGTCCAACACCTGCAGACATATGTCCAGTTTCCCCAAAGGGCTGAACTTCCTGCCATCAAATCTGGATTGTATGCACATGCCCACATCCCACATGTGATTGGTGCCATAGATGGAACCCACATAGCTCTCTTACCCCCCAAGAGTGAATGAACAGGTGTACAGGGATTGAAAGAACTATCACTCCATGAATATACAATTAGTGTGTACTGCTGACCAGTACATTTCACATGTCAGTGACAGGTTCCCAGGCTCAGTCCATGATCCCTTTGTCCTGAGAAACAGCAATGTACCACACTTGATGGGACAATTACAAGGGGACAGAGGATGGCTCATAGGTGAGTGTGATATGACACTGGATCTGTACATAGCTGACAGCCAGCCAATATGCATCTGAAGTCACTTTCTAAAGGTCCTGTTTCACCCACTTTTGCAGGTGATTCTGGCTACCCAACTTTACAATGGCCGCTGACACAAGTGAGGAATTCCAGGACAGAAGCAGAGTGGAATTATAATGAGGCCTATGGACGTAGTAGGAGGGTGATTGAGCGCACAATAGGTCTACTGAAGACTAGATTTTGTTGCCTCCATCTCTCTGGGGGCTCCCTGTGCTATGTCCCTGACAAGGTGTGTGAGATCGTGGTGGCCTGTTGCATGCTGCACAACTTGGCTGTGAGGAAAGCTACCCCCCTCCTGGAAGAGGCGGTGTCCAGTCTTCCACCACTGGTGGTCTTCTGTTCACCGTCGCCATGGCTGTCGGTGGTGATTGCCACCAAGTTCATAATGATGGACTATACTTCCAGTTTAGAGTAGGCACTCTACCATTGATTTTATTTCCCTTATATTTATAATGCAAAAGCCATGTGGATTAATATCTGTGACTGCAGCCAGTGTCCCTGGTCTTTCCATCCCTCCTCCCATCACCTCTACCCCTTCCAGCACCCCACTCCCTTCACCCATCCCAAGCACATGTCCAGACAGCCAAGCACACAGATCAACATACAAGAAGCACACAGAGGAACACAAGCACCACACTTCCCACCACAGGATTTACAGGCACGCATACATCCAAAATACCAAAACAGAGACAACAACATCTACTTCCCCACTGTGTCAGCCTTCCCCACCACCCTGTCTATCGCCTCACTATGCACCCCCACACGCATTGCACCCTCAGTCACTGCTGCTGGCCCCATTCTTGCAGTCACCACAACATCTGATATCCAGACATGCACCCCAGACACCACACCTGCACTCACCACAACTACATTGTCAGACACTTGCAGCACACTCACCAGACCTGCAGACACTCAGACAACATCCATCTACACTGGCAGCATGTCTTGTCCCACTGTGTCCACCAACCTCCTCCCAAAGCACTCAAACATTCGCAGACATCCACACAATACACATCCATCACACATCATCATACTTTACAGGCACCTGCATCCACGCCCGGCACACCTACACCTGGTACTAGCACTCCCACCACCTCCACTAAATTTCAGTGCCCAGTAGTGCTGTTGGCACATTATGGTGACGTTGTTTCAGCGGTTCACTGTGGGGGTGTGGTGTGCGCATGTGTGTACTTTGGTGCAGGTCTTTGTTGCCTTGTGTCGGGTAAGTACATCTTGTTCTGGTGTGTAGGGTGTCGGATGGTGGGAGGGGTTGAGAGTGTGTTGCAGGGTGGGTGTGTAACGGTGCCCATTCTTCCCATGTGTACTAGGTTGCTGTCCTTTCTGTAGTCGTCTTCGTCTGCGGTCACGGTCGCGGAGGTATATGGCAAGGAGCAGGACTTGCATTATTTCCAACTCTCTCTCCATGTCTGCGTCGACGTGTTGTGTGTGCCTCCAGTGAGTGTTTCCTTTTATTTTGTTCATTTCCACCATGCTTTGCATGGCAGTGGTTTGCGCCCCGGAGCTGACGGCGGTCTTCTGCTTCATAATTTGGTGGGCGGGTAGTTCCTTTCCAACGGCCTGTGGACGGCCTCCTCCGCCCTCGCTGGCACTACAATGATGGTGGTGTGTGGATGGACCACTATTGTTTCTCATGTGCTTCATTATTTGGCGGTCCAGACTGCCAGCTTGTTGGTGGTAGTTACCGCCACCGCCGGTGGGGTGACATTTACCGCCATGATCATAATGACCACCAAGGTTTCATTTTTCATGACGACAGAACTGCCTCACTGCAAGATTTAGGATCCTCTACAGCTCATTCTGGAGAAAGGCTGGCAGGCCAAGCAGAGAGTGTTACACTGAGCTAACTTGAAAGGTATGAAGGCAGTGACTAAGAAAACATGGAAACTCCAATATCGTCCAGCTACTCCCAAATGCTTCTTTCTGAAGCCTAGAAGTAATGACGTTATGAAGTGGGTGCTTAACTAAATAAACATAATCATTGATTGGCAATAAGCACTGTGTAGAGATCAGATGGATGAACATTAGATCAATCGACTGCAGGTGGATTAGTAGATGTGATAAGACCGTAGAGCTTCATGATTACTTCAGCGACGCAGAGGAAATAATAATTTATGGATTTGACAGGTTGAAGAGAAACAGAGTATGAAAGAACATGCACTGGAGGAAAAGGAAACACTCAGACACATGGATCATCCCTGTTCTACATGTATCCCATCGCCTAACCTTTGCCTCCCTGAAGTGCGGTTTATGAGGTGCAGCATTATTGCACTGTGGATCTGTGGAATTTCATTTGAGGTACACAAGACTGGCAGCTGTGAAGATACCAACAAAAAGCCTCAGGCAAGACAGCTACATACATCAACAAACACACTCCACCCACAACAAAGCCCTTTATGTTCATTAGTCTGTAATTTCTTACCCTTTCTCTTCCACAAGAATAAGGTAGGAGACCATGGCACTCTCATCTAGTGTGTCAGGGTAGAATTTCTGCTGTGAAGACACCCAAAAAAAGTACCAGGAGCAGACAGTTAAAGGATCGTTTCCTCTATCATCACATACATTTTCTCTCTGTCCATAACAAATGATCTTTTACTTTTCACAGGCATAGTCTACGTGTGATACTCTCAGCATCGAAATGCCGTATGTTTAAGAGTGCCCAATTTGTCAAAAGATAAGTGATTACTTCTAGCAATCTGGGATAGTATCTAAAAATGTGTTTTAGGTGATTCGCAGCCTAGCGAATTTGCTTACTGTGAATACGTTTAGAATCAAAATGAAACGAGTATGCTAGAACAAGCCCTGTGGGGGAAAGAAAAGAATCAACAATTTATCAACACATATAAGTAAAGGTAAGGAAAGGGTTCCTGGCAGTGATAATCATGCTGTGGAGATGAAGTGCCCAGGCCGCACTCGGGATATGGGGAGTAACATCAATGTGTTCAAGGGATGCGGGCAAGGGGGAGCTGAGGGTGCACCATGCATGATTATCCTTTGCTAAGATGGATGTTAACCCCCTTACAGTGCTCTTACTTTGTAATGCATAGACAATAAGGCATCCACATGGCTCAATGCAGCTGCATTATCGTCATTTCAACTCACAACAGCATTTGCATTTGTTCTGCTATAAGACAGCCTTGAGGTGTGAAAGCACACTAGGTGATATCCCGATTACAGAAAACAGGAATCATAACATTGATGGATACTGGGATAAAGTGCATAGCCCTCTTCTGGGATAGCAGGGTCTGCTATCGAAAGTTAATTTATATAAAGCACTATAGATTGCCATTTTAAATAGGAGAGCTGGACATATAATTGTTGTTTATGTTCCAGTAAAGTTGGGTTTAGGTGAATGAGGTAATCTGTTAATATGTGATGTGCTGCATTTATAATAGTTATGTGTAAAAAAGTTATGAGTAATATATAAACTCACATACTTACACATTGACTAAAGCTTTGTGTTTGCTATTAAATAACAGTTTGTATTTATGGCAAGCGGGGAGTCCTCCTTTTTTATATAATTTTATAATGATCCCTACACCATAAACCTTAACAAGATCATACTCTTTATAGCATAAAACCAACCACGGGACAGCCATGCTAGTCACTCACCTGGGCTGATCCGCACTGGCCTCAGAGTACTGGCCACCTCAGAAGTAAAAAGGATCATTTGTTTTTCATGTTGTCTGCCACGTTTGATGGGCACAGCAACAATTAAGCTGTATGAAAAAGCTTTGGGGCCTGGCAATATCACAGTAGTGACGAGTGTGAAGTACACTCTCGTCCTGGCCTAGCCCACAACCCCTGCAATCCTTTGTGGGAAGTGCAAGTCAGCTGTGCAAGGATCAGATTTAAACAATAGCAGGGCCATAAATGTATATTCGACTGCGGAGGTGGTGCAGATCAGAAAGTGTCTGAGGATACATGGCCCAGCAGCATAGAGTACGAGATTGCTTCTCTGCATCATAGGTTTCTGTGATATGGTGAGGGGAGGTTTCTGTGAAGGTACCAAAAGTGGTCATCAGGCAAAACATCATACAATGTCTGCTTATGTTAACCTGCACTCATAATTCCTATCCACAATGAAACTTTCCCCTCTAATATCAAACCTCTTCAGACCCACCTTGGGTATTATGCCTAGGTAGATGATCACAGATGCTTCAGTGCGATCAACATAGTTTCTGGAAAAAATACAGGAGATAACAGTTAAAAACATACTTATCTGCCATATTTTTCCAGCATTGGTGTCTTTAACATAACTTAAATATAGCCTTTGTCAGACAAAGACCATGGACATCAAAATTCTCTTTAGTGGCCCAGCAATGCTGCCTTAAGTTAGCTACCATATCACTGAAACTACAAAGGCAATTTTACATTGTGTGAAGCACAGCAAGTGAGATAGACCTGTACAAAGTAAGCAGACTACATTCATTCATTCAAAATACTTTATTTTTCGGCCACCAGGGCCACAAAAGTGCAAAAGATATGTAAAACGAAAAAAATAATTGAAACAATACAATTGCGACATTATAGGTTCAGAATTCATGTACGTTACACAAGTAACAATACAAAAGCATAAAATGGCACAATTCAGCACTGAAAGAGAAAAAGAGAAGAATATGTTCACGGTGTGCCAGTAAGAAGGCCACCGTTACATATTTACATACATACAGAGCAAACATGAGCACCAGTTTGGTGTAGCTAAAGAAGTTAATGGCCTTCTGCATAGCAACCACATCGGCCCCAAAAACCTGGCTACTGGTTTTGCAAATGTTAAGCTACAGTCAGAGCTTAAAAAGCGAAGAGCAACCAAATGACTGCAGGTACCCAAGAGTCTGTGCTGAAACAGATGTCTTAATTAAACATTATTAATGAGTGTTATGTATTTTGAATAATAAATTATGTAGAAAATGAATAACGAAGAAAAATAATGTGCAGGTTTGAAATCGTGACCGCGAAGAATAGCCACCAATGTTCACGAAATGTACTAATTTATGAATAATAAGTAGAAAAATATTGAAAATGTATTAGATTAATGTAGTAATATGTCATATTGAGACTTATGAAATATGTTCATCCTTATTAATTGTAGGCCTTAACTTAGCAAGTGTCTTGGCTTAGTTACCAGGCCTCATGCAGAAGCTGTAGTTCTTAGCGTTTAATAGAAAATGCTGACAGAGGTAACAAGCTATGAAATGCTCATTGGTTTAATAAAATGCTTAGCAGAAGCTTTCTATGGGAACCGACGGACAGGAGATGAGGTCTCTAGTAATGTATCAAACGTGTGTAATGTGTGCCAGATGTACATTCCCAGGACGCGAACAATGAAGACACTGACTGGAGAAGATGCAACAAATTCGATACCTGACGAGCCGGATGACGAGAACATCGTAAAGCAGACCAATCAACAACAGGTGAAGTGTGAAATACTAGAATTCATAGATTTGGTACAAGAAAATGACTGGACAGTTATAACGTACGATTAATTGACCAATTTGGAATTAAGGGATAGTTTGGGTGACTTTGATGTAACAACGCGACAGAGGAGTCGATTCAGATTAGACTTATGCAGATTTGGAGAGAAGAAGAGACTTTAGAAAAGATTTGAGATTCTGTCATTGGGCTCACACTCTCTGAATGAGAGCCTGATGTATTGCTGATCGATTGATGATGAAGATTGATTCTGCCTGGTGACCCATACTGTGGATAGGTAAATATGACAATATGACTGAATTGCATTTTTGTGCCTTTTCTTTCTAGGTACCAACTGCGCTGTCTTAGTTAGTCTTCTCAGCTAGATGTTTTTCTAAATTCATGTTCTAAATTGTTTTGCATGAAGCCCCACATGCTGATGCTAATCTGGGTCAGATGATGTTTTCTATTTGACAATTGACAAATTGCAGAGACAAATGTTTGACGGGCTATCTTGCTGAACTTTATTGATCGTGTTGCATTATTGACACTGACTTTATTAATGATTTGCACTGGAGCTTTGGAATGTGTAGTGATACAAGCTTTGATTAGATTGTGTTTCTTGCATCTTATTGGTTAATCAATACTATTCTCATATGCAATCTCTGGAGGCCAGACATGGCACCGTGTATACCTTCCTGGCATGCATTGCATTGCTGCATCTGGGATGCTAGACCCTGGATGGCACTCACAATGGTTGTCTGCCCTACAGAGGAGATGCCCACCTACAACAAATAGTCATGACTGTGCCCCTGACTAGTGGCACTACCCCAGAAAATACCCCATTACCCACAGGAAACACAGACCTGATTAACTGTGTGGAGTACACACATGGGAGACCATGCCCAGCGAATGCACTCACCAGTCAATGAGCCCACAAACCATCCAGGATTACAGAAAGGGGGCCCCCATAGGCCTATTGGGGCCACACAAACATGCCCTCACACCATCCCCGGGTCTTTGAGGGGGCAGGACTGCATGAACACACTTGTCCGAGTGCCTGGCACTAGACAGCATAGATACCACAGCATCCAAACACATATATCAAAGAGTATTGCAACAGTGTTGGTACTCACCCTCCTGTGGCTGCTGTGCTGCCTTCAAGCGCCCATCCAAATCCGGATGGGCCACTGCCAGAATGTGGGCAATTAGTGCGGTCAGGGTCCGATGGGCACCCCTTCCTTGTCGGGAGGCGCTCCCCAGCTAGCCCTCTCCGGTCTTCCTGGCCCAGCGCCTCAGGTCCTCCCACCGCTTTCTGCAGTGGGTGCTCTGCCGGTTGTAGACCACCAGGGTCTGCACTTCCTTGGCGATGGCTTTCCAGACTCCCCTCTTCTGATGGGCGCTGACCTGCATGGGACACACAGAGCAGAAAAACAGACATCAGTATGTGTTCTCCTAATACAGATGACATGTTGAAACTGAAAGTTTTGAAAGCCATGTCATCAACACACATACCGTACATGCCAGGCAGTCTACAGCTGGGCAGTCACAAATCAAACGCACATGCATACAGGCATCCTCCACAATCACAGACATCCAAGGATGACAGCCGCCAACTCACCGGTTCCTCTGGTCACCCATACAACTTGGCATACAGGGATAGGACCCCATCCACCAGCTTCTCCAGTTTCTCTGTGGTGAAGGCCGGTGCCTGTTCCCCTGTTCTTGTGCCATCTCAAGGACCAGAGTCAGGACACAGCAGCACACGCAGGAATCAGGAGTCAAGTGGCAAGGGTCTGACGACATGGCGTATGTTCCGCGGCGGTGTGCACTGTCACCGCCGGCGGCGATCATGAGAGGCCCGGGTTCCCCATTGACAACCATGTAATCCAATGATTGGGTGCTCGGCGGTTAACACCGTCTTCCGATATGATGAATAATGCCAGCGGGATTAAGTCACTTCCACTCCCTCATATATGGATGCCAGGAGGCTGCCATTTTGCTACCACCACATCACCACAGGTTGGCTAGGAGCCCCATCCAGGCACTCCAACTCTCCAATCTTGGTCGCTTGCCGACATGAGTTTCTGTCCTCACATGTACCCATCTTTGGAAATGTGTCCACACTGGTATGCCATTTAAACAGAGATGACTCTGCACACATTTGCTTGACGGTGTACTTAATACTTAGCGTTTGTTTGTGTAACCTACATGTCACACATTAATTGATACAGTAACATCATGTGTTGCAGGTGTATGAGTGCCCTTCATATGTGTTTTTTCCTCCCCCATAGGTACATACCCATTTGCCGAGGAAGGGTCCCATCTGTGTACAGACCTCTGCTTGATTTGGAAATGATGGATGAACGTCATATCATTGTCACCTGCAGACTCAATCATGCTACAATCCATGACCTCTGTGCTTTACGGGATCCTGTACTGAGACCGGCTAATCAGAATCCTCATGCCATCCCTACTGAAGTGCAAGTGCTATCGGTACTCCATATTTTGGCTACAGGCTCATTTCAGGTGACAGTGGGCATGGGTGCATGGGTCTCACAGCCAATGTTTAGCCTCATCCTGTCCAAATTCCTGGATGCATTTGTCTAACTCAACAGAAAGAGGGACCGGGAGAGTTATTGAAAGAGGACCAGTGTGCAGTCTCCCTGGGTAATATGTCACAATCAAAGGGGCACACTGTTCCTAAAAAGAAAAGAAAACAATTGGCGTTTCATCAGGACCAAAAAAGAAACCTACGTTCTTCTCGAAAAGCAAAAAAACATCAAGTCAATGAGAATCAAAAACTTACATGAACAGCTAAGCAAAAAAAGGAAGAAAGCTTCAGGTGGTGTAAACCTGTAACAAGAAACAGACCCCAACAAATAAGGCGAGCAGAATGTCATGCTAGCATGCTGAAAGTGAAATCTTAAACATTAAATATGGTGTTGTAGAGCCATCTGGAACAAGTGATCCCCACAGAACCACAGAAATACAATCTATGATGTTCTTACCCTCCTCAATTTAAGGAACTGGCTTCATGGGTCATGTGCTGGACAAAGGACTACCATCCCCTTTGGTAGAAATAGTAATTATAGAGAGCAGATATAAAAAATTGCAACAGTAATGCATGTTATCAAAGAAGATGGTCTCGTCCGAAAAAAAGAAATGTGCCATACGTATAAGGCATAACAGCAATTTACTCTCCAATTAGAAGGACTCACAAGTTGACAACAAGCAAGGACCGGAAAAATCGGGACTCACTTCAAATAAGTGAGGATCGCGATGTTAGTATTACATACAGCCACCAGCCCGAACAAAAACAGACTAAAAAGCGAAGAAGTAGTCTAATTAGATCGCTTGTAGATGGCCAGTGTCTGTGAAAACCAATTGATCATGTAGGAAATGCCAATTGCTCCTGTAGGACAGCTGAGGCGTGAAACATGTTGGTCTTCTAGTTTGGGTGAGAGCCATTGTCCTCTATATCCCTTACGCTAATGGTTAGAGCATAGGAATATTATTTTCCTTATACTCTCCATGTTTTTAATCTTGCCTGAGGCCCACCAACCCCAGTAAGTCTGATTTTGGGTGGTTCTCCAGTCAATTATATTTTCAGTTCTCTATTTTTCATAGTAGGTCTGAATTTTCTCCTGCTTACTTCAGTGGCACGCTTATTATAAAAGACTTCCGGCACATAGCCCCCTCGCAGGGGCATTGCAGCGCCGGCCCGACGAGGAGCAGACCCAATGATGAAGATTGACATCAAATGGATGTTTGAGGGTTCTAGCTTCTCAATTTAGAAGTGCCCATGCATTTGTTTTCTTTTCTTTTTAGGAACAATGTGCCCCTTTTATTGAATTTGTCTAACACCTGCAGACATATGTCCAGTTCCCCCAAAGGGCTGAACTGCCTGCCATCAAGTCTGGATTTTATGCCTTTGCTAACATGCCACATGCGATAGGTGCCATTGATGGAACCCACATAGCTATCATAACCCCAAGAGTGAATGAACAGGTGTACAGGAATCAAAACAACTTCCACTCCATGAATATACAATTGGTGTGTACTGCTGACCAGTACCTATCACATGTAAATGCCAGGTTCTCAGGCTCAGTCCATGATCCCTTTGTCCTGAGAATCAGCAGTGTACCACACTTGATGGGACAACTACAAGGGGACAGAGGATGGCTCATAGGTGAGTGTGTATGACAATGGTTCTGTACATAGGTGACAGCCAGCCAATATGTATGTGCTGTCAGTTCATTATGGTCATGTTTACGTCCACTATTGCAGGTGTTTCTGGCTACTCCAACTTCCAATGGCTCCTGACACAAGTGAGGAATCGCAGGACAGAAGCAGAGAAGAATTATAATGAGGCCCATGGACGTACTAGGAGGGTGATAGAGCGCACTATGGGTCTCCTGAAGGCTAGGTTTTGTTGTCTCCATCTCTCTGGGAGATCCTTGTGCTATGTCCCTGACAAGGTGTGTAAGATAGTGGTGGCCTGCTGCATGCTGCACAACTTGGCTGTGAGGAAAGCTATCCCCCTTCTTGAAGAGGAGGGTGCTGTCCAACCAGCCCAGCAACCTCTGAGAGGGGATGAGAGTGATGGTGAGGAAGAAGAGGGGGAAGATCTTAACTCCAGGACCCAGCTGATCCGCCTATACTTCCAGTGACCCTAAGGTATTGTTCAATGATGCTGTTGTCTTCACTGCATAGTTTAAGTCTGCCTCATGTAATTGGTAATGTGGTGTCTATTTGTAGGAAAGTACCATCTTGCCTGGCATGTTACCCCCATTTTTTACTTATATGTATGTTTGTTTTTGCCTGTGTCACTGGGATCCTGCTAGCCAGGACCTCAGTGCTCATAAAGTGTGCCCTATATGTGTTCCCTGTGTGGTGCTTAACTGTATCACTAAGGCTCTGCTAACCAGAACCTCAGTGTTTATGCTCTCTCTGCTTTTAAAATTGTCACTGCAGGCTGGTGACTAATTTTACCAATTCTGATTGGCACACTGGAACACCCTTATAATTCCCTAGTATATGGTACCTAGGTACCCAGGGTATTGGGGTTTCAGGAGATCCCTATGGGCTGCAGCATTTCTTTTGCCACCCATAGGGTGCTCAGACAATTCGTACACAGGACTGCCACTGCAGCCTGAGTGAAATAACGTCCACGTTATTTCACAGCCATTTTACACTGCACTTAAGTAACTTATAAGTCACCTATATATCTAACCCTCACTTAGTGAAGGTTAGGTGCAAAGTTACTTAGTGTGAGGGCATCCTGGCACTAGCCAAGGTACCCCCACATTGTTCAGGGCAATTGCCCCAGACTTTGTGAGTGCGGGGACACCATTACACGCGTGAACTACATATAGGTCAATACCTATGTGTAGCTTCACAATGGTAACTCCGAACATGGCCATGTTACATGTCTAAGATCATGGAATTGTCCCCCAATACCATTCTGGTATTGGGAGGACAATCCCATGCATCCCCGGGGCTCCAGCATAGACCCCGGGTAATGCAAAACTAGCTCTCTGGGGTTTTCTCTGCAGCTACCGCTGATGCCAACCCTCAGACAGGTTTCTGCCCCCCGGGGCCTGAGCAGCTCAGTCCCAGGAAGGCAGAACAAAGGATTTCCTTTGAGAGAGGGTGTGACACACTCTCCCTTTTGAAATAGGTGTTAAGGGCCTGAGAGTAGGGGCCTCTCTTGGCCACTGGAAATGCTTTGAAGGGCACAGATGGTGCCCTCCTTGCATAAACCAGTCTACACCGGTTCAGGGATCCTCCAGCCCCTGTTCTGACATGAAATTGGACAAAGGAAAGGGAAGTGACCATACCCCTCTCCATCACCACCCTAGGGGTGGTGCCCAGAGTTCCTCCAGTGTGTCCCAGACCTCTGCCATCTTGAATGCAGAGGTGTGAGGGTACAATGGAGACCTCTGAGTGGCCAGTGCCAGCAGCTGACGTCAAAGACCCCTCCTGATAGGCTCTTACCTGGTTAGGTAGCCAATCCTCCTCTGAGGGCTATTTAGGGTCTTTCCTGTGGGTTTCACTTCAGATAACGAATGCAAGAGCTCACCAGAGTTCCTCTGCACTTCTCTCTTCGACTTCTGCAAAGGATCGACCGCTGACTGCTCCAGGACGCCTGCAAAACCGCAACAAAGTAGCAAGAAGACTACCAGCAACATTGTAGCACCTAATCCTGCCAGCTTTCTCAACTGTTTCCTGGTGGTGCATGCTCTGAGGGACATCTGCCTTCACCCTGCACTAGAAGGCAAGAAGAAATCTCCTGTGGGTCGACGGAATCTTCCCCCTGCTAACGCAGGCACCAAACTTCTGCATCATCGGTCCTGTGGGTCCACTCTCATCTTCACGTGTGTGGTCCCTGAAACACAGGAGCTGGATCCAAGTGGCCCCGACAGTCCAGTGGTCCTTCTGTCCAAATTTGGTGGAGGTAAGTCCTTGCCTCCCCACGCCAGACAGTGATCCTGTGTACTGCGTGATCTGCAGCGTCTAGGGCTTCTGTGCTCTTTTGCAAGACTTTCTGCATGACCAGCACAGCCCAGGTCCCCAGTACTCTGTCCTGCATTGCCCAACTCGCTGAGTTGACCTCCGAGTTCGTGGGACCCTCTTTTGTTGTGCTCAGATGACCGATGTGCTCAGATTTTCTGAATGCCTGTTCAGGTGCTTCTGCAGGTGCTGCCTGCTTCTGCGTGGGCTCTCTCTGTTGCTGAGCGCCCCCTCTGTCTCCTCCTCCAAGGGGCAACCTCCTGGTCTTTCCTGGGCCCTGACAGAACCCAAAATCCTCAACTGCGACTCTTGCAACTAGCAAGGCTTGTATGCGGTCTTCCTGTGTGGAAATAACTCTGTATCCTCCAGCCCGCCGTGGGACATCTTCTGACCAAAGGAGACGTTCCTGGCTCATTCCGTTGTTGCAGAATCTTTGGCTTCTTCCACCCAGAGGCAGCCCTTTTGCACCTTCATCCGGGGATTAGTGGGCTCCTGCCCCCCCTGGATACTTGCGTGACTCTTGGACTTGGTCCCCTTCCTTTGCAGGTCCTCAGGTCCAGGAATCCATCTTCAGTGCTTTGCAGTCAGTTGTTGTCCTTGCAGAATCCCCTATCTCGACTTTACTGTCTTTCTGGGGTAGTAGGGTAACTTTACTCCTACTTTTCAGGGTCCTGGGGGGGGGGTATCTTGAACACCCTTAGTGTTTTCTTACACTCTCAGCGACCCTCTACACACTACACTAGGCCTGGGGTCCATTCATGGGTCGCATTCCACTTTTGGAGTATATGGTTTGTGTTGCCCCTAGGCCTATTGTCTCGTATTGCATTATATTGTGTTCTACAGTTTTTGCACTACTTTTCCAACTGTTTACTTACCTGATTTTGGTTTGTGTGTATATTTTGTGTATTTGACTTGCCTCCTAAGGGAGTATATCCTCTGAGATACTTTTGGCATATTGTCACTAAAATAAAGTACCTTTATTTTTAGTAACTCTGAGTATTGTGTTTCTTATGATATAGTGCTATATGATATAAGTGGTATAGTAGGAGCTATGCATGTTTCCTAGTTCAGCCTAAGCTGCTCTGCTATAGGACCTCTATCAACCTAAGCTGCTAGAACACTACTAATCTACTAATAAGGGATAACTGGACCTGGCAGAAGGTGTAAGTACCACAAGGCACCCACTATAAGCCAGGCCAGCCTCCTACACTATTGTCATTGGCACAATTAACTGAGTAGTGATGTGGCATGTGCCAGGGAACCCAATATTGTGTACATTGTGACTTACTTCAGACACTAGTGTGTGGGATCCCCTCCTGCAATAAAGGTACGAATATGAAATGTTGACTGGCTAATGCATACAAAATCACAATTTGAACTCATAATGACGAGGGACATACGATTTGAGTGCATATGTGTTTTTATTAAGTGACACAAATTTGTTATATTGTTGTACAGTGATAGGGAGTGGGCTCATGATGCATATCCATACTCTGGTGCATGTGCTCAGATGTTGGTGGCAATGGGGTTTGGTCCGTGTGTTCATTGGTAGATGGTGTGTTGGTAGTGGCAGGTCTATAAGGTAGCACAGTGGCACACAAGGGAGACAGTTCAGGGCAGAGTCACTTCTTAGCTGGGCCTTGGTCTTGGCTGGTGTTTCAGTGCCATGTCTGGGTCTGAGGGCATGTTTGCATGACTAAAGCTGGGCTGCAGGGCTAGGGGTGTCCTCTGGCAGTGCCACCAGTCCAGTAGCAGCTGCAGATGTAGATGGCAGGGCAGTGTCCTGGCTAGTGGTAGGGGCTTGCAGGTGGGTGGAGGTCTCAGGCTGGCTAGGGTAGTGGTGCTGCAGCACCCCTGCAATGATTGCTATGGTGGCATTTAGCGGTTTCCATTGCTCTATGGCCTCTTGGTGGTGTGCTATCTGCAGCCTTTGATTGTGCTCCAGGGTGGCCAGGATCTGGCCCATCCTGTCCTGGGTATGGTGGTATGCTCCCAGGACCTCAGATATCACCTCCTGGGCTGCAGCATCCATGCTTTGGCTTCCCCCCTGGGCCTCTGATGCCCTCCCACTGGCCCTTGCCACCTGTGCCGGAGTCCCCTGCACAGGTCTGGCAGTCCCACTTGCACTGGGGACTTTGTCATCCTGCCTGTTGGTGGGTGGAGACTCTGGCCTCTGTACATGTGGGCCACCATTCTGTGCCTGGGAGACACTGGTGTGGGGTTGTTTGGCCAGAGCAGATATTTCTGGCTGGGTGGTAGGCTGTCAGTGGTATCCTGGGTGGGGCTGCTGGAGGGCGATAGTCCAGGAATGTGTGATGGGCCAGGGTATTCCTCACTTTCCATACATCCCTCTCCAGTCTCCTGAGTGGGCCTCTGTCTACGTGTGAGGCGCTGGCACTCCTTGTACTTTCCATTCGGGTGGCATGGGTGGTGGTGCCTGTGGGGGTGGGGGGGAAATGGACATGTATGTATCATGTACTATTTTGGAAACTGATGCACATCTCTGCCCTATTTCATGCTTTTATTCCCCTGTTGAGGCATGCAGGGTCATTTTGTGTACTTATCTTTGCATTTGGGTGCTGTAGTGCCACTGTGAATCCTTGCAGGGGTAGGTGACTATGCACAGGGGGCAGGATAGGGGCCTATTTGTGGGATTGCAGGCATGCAGGGTCACTGGATGTGGGTGTTGTGGCCTGGGTGTGGATGGGGTCCTGGTGGTAGTAAGAGAGGTGGGGTGCTGCATGCATTATAGGTGGCGTGACTCTTAAGGTATTGTAGTTGACTTACCCGAGTCCAGTCCTCCTGCGAGTCCAGTGAGGCCCTTCGGGTGAAGGATAGCCAGGACCTTCTCCTCCCAGTCGGTGTAGTCCGGGGGTGTAGGTGGGGTACCGCCACTAGTCTTCTGTATGGCGATGTTGTGCCTGGATGCCATTGACCTCACCTTCTCACGCAGGTCGTTCCATCTCTTCCAGATGTCCTCCCTTGTGCGCAGATGGTTTCCCACTGCATTGACCTTGTTGACAATCGTCTGCCATAGCTCCATCTTCTTGCCGATACGTGTCTGCTGCACCTGTGCCCCGAAAAGGTGTGGCTCGACCTTGAGTATTTCGTCCACCATGGTACTTAGCTCCCTATCTGTGAAGCTGGGGTGCTTAGGGGATGCCATGGTGTGTGTTGTGGGTGTATTGGTGAGGGTGTTGTTGTTTGGTTATATGTGTGGTCTACGAGGGTGTTTGTGATTTGTGTGTGTTTTGTTGGTGTATTTGTGCGTGTGAATTTTGTTATGTTGTGTTCAGTGTATGCGTTTTGTGGTGTCAGTCTCATTCATGCTATTGATGATGCAAAGGATTGTGGGGTGTGTATGTGAGTGTTTTATAGTATTATGGATGTGTGTCAGGTGTGTGGGTTTCAAAGTTGCCAATGTGTGCATTTTTTTTTGTTGGGTCCCATTGCTGGCTGTGGTGGTGCGTACAGCCAATGGTCGTTCTGCATCCACTATCCGTCACGCTGATTTGTGCATCATTATTTGGTGGGCGGAGGATTTGTCTGCATGGCGGTGGCGGGGTGGAGTGTACTGCCTTTCCGCCGTCGTAGGCCTTTGCAGTAAGTGACAGTTGCAGGATTTTTTGAGGTTTGTCTTTTTGGCATCATAATTCGGTGGCGTCCAGTCTTCCACCACTGGTGGTCTTCTGTTCATTGTTGCCACGGCGGTTGGCGTTGATTGCCGCCAAGTTCATAATGAGGTCCCATGTCTCTGAAGCCAACAAAGATCTTGATTGGCTTTTGATCTTGTCACAATAAATTTAAATCATTATAATTGCCAGTTGCAGTGTTGCTGGTGTCAAAACTCTGGTTTTCCAAAATATACTTATATAATCCATCCTGAGAAGGATCCTGTGCTTTGTCCCTAAATGAGTAATAATTGAGTTTAAACGATGCCTAGATGGAGAAGTAACAGCTTGGATCATTATAGAGTAACTGAATCCATGAATGGATGGCTCGGTGAAAGGAAGTGCACATGAATGGATTAAAAGGTTGATGCTGTGTTTGGGGTTAGGGAGTCTGTGATAGACAATGGCAATGTGCAGGGGCATGGGTAGAGTGTGGTAAAGATGGAAGCTGATGGTATGGTGAAGTCTGTGTAGAGGAACCAGAACTCAGAAGATGTCTTTCTGGTAAAGTACAAGGAAGTTGCACCCAATTAGAGCCCCATGGAGCACAGGGCAAAGAGGGAGCACATCTCTAGGTAGGAGAAGTTCTAAGGAGGTAGGGAAATGATTGTCCTCTTTTGCCAAACTATGCAGACCCACTTTCTGATCTGCACCAGCTCCTCAGCAACAGTAGAACGAGGTTCATGGCCTCGCTGCATAATTAGGGCTGCCTGGAACCCCCTTTTTTGGAGTCTTCACAGCAAAAATCCAGCCTTGCCGCCACAGGGAAATGGAACAGAACACAAGTCTTGTACCTTATGCTATTAGAAGTAAAAGTGTAATTGAAAGGAAATCAGTAGAGATTGGGTTTGTTTATTTTAAGGTTTCCACACTAGATGTCAAGGAATGTCCTAGATAATTAATTTTGCTATTCTTCAACATATTCTAAAACTTCATCATCCCTCATCCAGATCTTTTTTTCTCTAAGGATAAATATAGGCCTATCAAATAAACCCTGACCCTACATCCAGACCAGGATGTAACTCCTTTATCGAACCTCTGAACCACCTACAGTGACCACATTAATGGAACTTCCATCCTTCCTTGTTCAGCCTGGGTGCTTCATCCTTATGCTATGATTTTAATGGGCAGAAACTATCTGTTGTCATATTGTCTTTCCAAAAATTGCTTTTCTGTTCACCCCTTCCCCACACCAAACCCACTCTTTCATCTTAACCCCCTCATCTCTATTATGGTTCTCCGTTCAGAAAGAAAGTGTCTGAGTTTTCAGCACAGGTAGCAAAGACAAATTGTGCCCAATTACTCCTCAAACATACTAAAACTACAATTTTCAGGCTTTGTTCAGTACTTTGATACTACCTGTAGGTAGCACACTAAGGCTTTTTTTACCTCACCTTAAAGCATTACCCTGTGGACAGAAAGCAGATTCACCAAGCTGAACTAGTTTTTCATCATAATTTTACATTCCTCTCTGATGGTGACATTTTAGCGCTTTGGTCCAGATATATGCATAGGTCTGTATTTTCAAAGTCAATAATTTGACAACAGTGGAACTACAGGGTGGTGAAAGTAGGGAGCTTTGTTGGGGTTGGGTGTGAGTGTGCGTAAGTGAGTAGCACTCTTGTCTGACACTTTTTTGGTATCCTTACAGTTGTATATCTCGGGTGGAGCACAGGAGAGCACCATCACATTGGTGTAGCACTTCATAGCAAAGCGACAGGATATCAGTGGACAGACCCACGTGTCTGTTATCTTTGTTCCTACTGTGTGCCTTTGTATAATTCTCCAGCAGTAAATCCTCTTCAAATCTGCTGTAATCTTTTATACTGAAGACACCATTTAACTCTACAGGGAAATCTTACTATTCATGCAACACAGCACAACAAGCAAGGTTGCTGTGCTGCATTGTATGAAACGAGAGAGTAGGACAGTGTCATATCTATAAAGATTTGACAGTGCTGCACTCTTTCCAGGTGCTGGATCCCCTTAAGGCTGCCTCCTGTCCTTACAGATCTGAACACTTTGAGGTCATTATGAGTTTGGCGAATGGAAAAGGCTATCCGCCAAACTCCTGCGTTCAAGTTCCCGCCACTGTAGCCCGCTTCATGCTGGCCCCATTAAGAGTTTCTACAACATTGATGTCGGCTCATAATAGAGCCAGTGGCAATGCTGTAGTGCTGCAGTGCGTAGAGTGCAAAGCAGACAGTGAAAATCCTGACGGGCTAGCTAGTGGTGCCCCTCAGTGCATGGCAGTGTAGGCCCCCCCGGCGCACCCTGTACCCCGTCTCCACCAGCCTTAACATGACAGGGCTACCGCCATGTAATCGCTGGAAGAGAAGGGACTCCTAATCCCCAGGGCAGTGCTACTTGCAGCGCTGCCCTGGCAGATTAGGACCGCCAACCCCTCTAGTGGGGGGGAAACTGGTTTTCTGACCGTGGCACAACCGCCAAAGTCATAATGTGATTGTTGGACTGCCAAATTGGCAGTGGTCGGGTGGCCACTGCGGCCCTGACGGTCTTACAACTGCCAGGGTCGTAATGAGGCCCATAGTGTGTAAATCTAGAAAAGGTTTTGTACCAGAAACATACCCTTCCAGCACAGAAAATGTTGCTTAGATGTGCTTTTAAACCTTTCCAATTTGTATGTGAGCTGTATACACATGCAAAGATGGAAAAGTTTGGAGTGAAAAAAGTCTATTCTACTTTTGCTTGCCTGAAGGAGGCATAATGTTTTGGCAGAAAGCCCTGTTTAGCCCTTAAAGTAGACAGGGCTTTATGTCAAAATCTATGGGTGATGTAATTGGAATGCCCAAGATTACTCAAGCTAAGGTCCAGAGGGTTAAGGAAACCTTCCTAAGCTGGAGGTTGGGGAGGCCCTTTTCACAGGGGTAGAAGGATATGTCCTCACTATTCTAAAATATTACTAACACTAGAGTACCCCTCAGGATAACAGGGGGCCTAAAACAAACAAAAAAACTTAGAAGAAAATGTATGTGGACCACCTTTGCTCCACACCTATAGATGTGAGTAAAGGAAAATGTCATTTCATTTTTCTTATGTATAACCCTCAACCACTCTAATAGTGGCATGCTTCATCATCAGGTTCACACTGAGTCCTAGAGGTCAGGGTCGGCTCAACCATAATCCAGGGAGCTTCAGGTACTTTATTTTTATGGCAATATGCCAAAAGTATATCAGTGAGTACCCTCAGTATGAGGATAAGTTATATACACAAGATATATGTAAACAAACCAAACTAGGGAAGTAATAGTAAGAAAAGTAATGCAAACAGTGTAGAATTACAAAAGATTGCAACAGGAGCACATAGGTATAGGGGCAACACAACCATATACTCCAAAAGTGGAATGCGAACCACGAATGGACCCCAAACCTATGTGAGCTTGTAGAGGGTTGCTGGGACTGTAAGAAAACAGTGAGGGTTAGAAAAATAGCCCACCCCAAGACCCTGAAAGGTAGGTGTAAAGTGCACCTACTATCCCCAGAGTGCACAGAAACCGTGATGGGGGATTCTGCAGGAAGAACAAACACCAGCAATGCAACAGGGCATGCCTGGACCCCAGGAGGGCAGACACCTGTATGAGGGGTTGGCAACTGCTGCAGTGGAGACCACGGAAAGGCAGTTTGGCAGTACCTAGGTACTATGCTAGAGACCCGGGGGATCATGGAATTGTTACATGGCCATGTTCGGAGTTACCATTGCGACGCTATACATAGGTAGTGACCTATGTATAGTGCACACGTGTAATGGTGTCCCCGCACTCACAAAGTCTGGGGAATTTGCCCTAGCACCAGGGTGCCCACACACTAAGTAACTTTGCACCCAACCTTCACCAGGTTAGACATATAGGTGACTTATAAGTTACTTAAGTGCAGTGGTAAATGGCGGTGAAATAACGTGGACGTTATTTCACTCAGGCTGCACTGGCAGGCCTGTGTAAGAATTGTCAGAGCTCCCTATGGGTGGCAAAAGAAATGCTGCAGCCCTTAGGGATTTCCTGGAACCCCAATACCCTGGGTACCTCAGTACCATATACTAGGGAATTATATGGGTGTACCAGTATGCCAATGTGAATTGGTAAATTTAGTCACTAGCCTGTTAGTGACAAATTTGGAAAGCAGAGAGCATAACCACTGAGGTTCTGGTTAGCATAGCCTCAGTGAGACAGTTAGGTATCACACAGCGAACACATACAGGGCACATACTTATGAGCACTGGGGCCCTGCCTGGCAGGGTCCCAATGACACATAGGCGGTCATTCTGACCGCCAAAAGCCCGCCACCCGGCCCAGCGGGAAAGCCCCCTCAACAATGAAGCCGGCTCCGAATGGAGCCGGCGGAGTTGAGATGGTGCGACGGGTGCAGTGGCACCCGTCGCGATTTTCAGTGTCTGCCAAGCAGACACTGAAAATCTTTATGGGGCCCTGTTAGGTGGCATGGGCACTGCAGGGGCCCCCAGGGGCCCCACGACACCCGTTTCCACCATCATGTTACCGCCAGGAACAGGGTGGCGGGAAGGGGGTCGGAATCCCCATGGCGGCGCTGCTTGCAGCGCCGCCGCGGAGGATTCCCTGGGGCACGGGAAAACCGGCGGGAAACCGCCGGTTTCCCTTTTCTGACCGCGGCTTTACCGCCACGGTCAGAATATGCCCAGAAGCACCGCCAGCCTGTTGGCGGTGCTTCCGCGGTCGTTGGCCATGGCGGTCCATGACCCCCATAGACTAAAACAACATATATACAGTGAAATATGGGGGTAACATGCCAGGCAAGATGGTACTTTCCTACAACCAGTGGGAAAGATTAAAATTATGATATGAGTGGGATTTTTAGGATGCAATGGTCCTCTGACCCTCAATTTTCCAGTTGCACCAACATTTTTCAGCCCTATTCTAATGGCTTTGATAGGTCCTGGGCTTTCATAAGGGTGGGTTTGTATTTGCATAGTACTACCCCCGTGACACGATCAACAAATTTTCATGTGGCAAGCAAATAAATTCCAATCATGCATAGGCAGCAAATTATTTGCCTTTTCAAGACGTACCTGTAAACAAATAATCATGTAAGATACCATGCAATTCTTTGGTTTCACAAAGTATGGTACACAACCTCCCCATTGGGTGTACAATGCAACACATTGTGTTAAGGGTGAGCATCCCCTGGTGCCTATTTGTGTCTTTTTTTCAAGCTCAACATAACTTTTATATATGCGTCTGAACTAAACTTGATCGTAAACACGCTTGTATGGTGTAACAAGTGATCAAAAAATCTAATCTCACTTTATGCCATTGTCAGAAGTGATATCAGAAAAAGAAGCTGCACCACTTAAACAGCTTTGACTCTGATTAACACACCATACATTAAGATATCTTTTGTGGCCCTCACAACTGGGGTTTCAACGTGACTCATAACAAAACTCACATACCTATATGACCATTCCTTGCTCATTAGCGCTCTCCAACATCACTCACCCGATTTGTGGGATCAGACTGGCCCCACGGAGGTGGAGGAGGGCTGGCCCTGTAGTCAAACCTTGTAGGGAGTGATCAAACATTGTTAGGATTCCAAAACCATTACTTTGTCAAGAACGACCATTCACTCACGTAGCATCCCCACCTACTTTGTCAAGGGTCCTTATCCTCAGAAACATCTCTGCTCTCCTGCTTGTGGCGGTAAAATGCCTGAAGAAGGGAGTACTTAAATCCTGGGGTCCGGCCGCCATAGGCCAGTTGGAGCTACACTTCTCTGATACCGCTCAGCTGTGTTGCTAGGGCTGCAGCGGGAGCGGGTGCCCGATCATGACGCACTGAAGTGGACACCACGTTATCCAGGCACTCCTCCGTCCTGCTAGTACCGATTTTGTGTCTGATTGTGGATGGGTGTGGCATGTCTTTGCAAGGTTGCTACGCTAACAAGCCACTACCACCTTGTACACTCTTGCTCAGTGTTAGCTTGGATATGTAAATCATAGCCTGCTCCCTCCTGGGTGATGTAGTTGCTCTTTGCCATATCCATGAGAATCATGGGAAATTAAGTCTGCAAACTCATAATCTGTGCCCCAATGCCCTTACCTGCCAGATTACCTGGTGTGTTCCATCGGTCAGCCCCAGGAGACTTTCTCCATGGTACCTTTTTGTTAATTTGTAAGAGGTGACTGATAATCAATAACTCTCTGAAAAAGTCTGAGTGTTTGATATAAATGGGAGGGGTTCTTGAAAAAAGCAAAAAGGAAAAAAAGGAGAAAGAAGAAAATTCGGGCTCTCACTACTTGCGGACTGTGAAGCATCATTATTATATGTCTTCGCTGATAAAATCAAGAGGGCATGGTTGCCCAGAGGTTTGGGATGTCAACTTCTTTATATTTCTAAAAATTAAAGTGTGGGACCATTTTCCTTGGCATTAACCAATTAACAATGATTACTGATTACTCTCCCACGTACGCAGGGATGACACATTGATCAGTAACCTTACCCTGTGTTCCTCATTAAAGAGTTTTTCCACACCATACCATCTGGTTCATTGACATTTTGAGGCTATCACTGACTCAGTTAGTTCCTTGAGATTTCATCATTCAATCCTATTTTGTTAGTTGCCAGTTTATGGACACACCTTTGCTCTTTCTCTAGTAGCTTGTGGCTAATAGCATTAGTATCAGTAAAGTCATATACAGCATCACTTGTCCATGTGGCTTCTGCTACATTGGAATGACAACAAGGAAAGTTAAAATCCGCATAAGTGAGCACAAGAGCACAATCAGGTGTTGAAAGTCATCAACTAAACTGACAACACATCTTCTTGAAAGAAACCATAATGAAAATGAAATTAAGTGGTCAATCAGTGAGAAACTCAACCCTCAGATTGGGATCAGCCACAAGCGACTAGAAAAAGAGCAAAGGTGGAAATGCTTTCCAAGTAAACGCTCGTTCTTGGTGAAGTAATGGTTTTGAAATCGTAACAGTATGTTTGATCACGCATTTCCTCATAGCTAACAAAAATCTCAGGTTCAGACTTCATTACTTATGGTGTTTTTTCCTTGTATTGTGGAACTTGTATTACTGATTACACAGCTAAACAAAAACAAGAAGTCCCAGAATGCAAAGTAAAAATTTGGACTAGAACAGTTTAGTCACACCTGGGCCTAGAGAACTTAGTAAATCAAGGAAGTTCCTGTCAGCTCTGTTCTGCTGTGTCTTCACTCTAGTAGTAAACATTTTCCTGAGGAGAGTATTGTGCAACAAAGTACTTTATAAAGATAAAAAATAAGCCAGGGAAAATATTAACCCTTATTCTGTTTTTTAATTGTGAAAACGTGCATGAGATGTACCGAAAGCCAAAATAGTCACTAACACTTGTGCTTATTGAAATGCAGGTAATGTTCAGCACACTTAATGAATCGCATTTGCTGTATGGTGCATTATTATCTTAGTTTTTGGTTCAAGTTACTTTAAAATGTAGACCTGCTTTCCCTGTTTCATTAACCCTAACAGAAATGCATACTTGTGTATGTATATCTTTTTCCTTTCCAGGTGACAGCTTTTTGCTGAAAACATGTCTGCTTCCTGCACAATCGCGCAGCACAAGCCATTAATGTTGTTGTCGAGATGGGAATTGGACAATAAAAGGGATGTTGTCAAGATGCATATTGGAAAATAAAAATAATATTGCTGTCTAGATGTGTTTTGGAAATGGGTGCTGCACAACTTCATTTTGTTCATGCTGCCAAATCTAATTGTATACTTTACATACACTTACTGACAAGCATTTTGAATTACAGTGGAACAGTACACATCACGGATGAGAATTTGCAAAACGTTTATGTTTAAACAATTTCTTGCATCCTTCATATTTGGATTGAGGGTCAAATGGCTGGGGATAGTTACCAGTCCCATCCAATTTAGTTTATAGAGTGCACAAACTGTGACAGCACAAGAGAAGTGGGCTACCGGTTATGAATATGGTTATGTGCAGTGTGTGCCTCCTTCATATCTAGTACCCTTGCTTTAGCAATGCTAACAAAGCACATCCACCCTCTGTTTTATGGGTCCCAGACTTGTCAAATGTTTTTGTAGGGCCTGAGTGAGCAAACTGAAGCGAGGCCCTTACAATTTAGTTTAAAATTTTTAAACAGATGTGCTACTGAAAAAGAACCAAATCGGCACATTCAACATTTCGCGCCATCCAGTGGTATTGGCCAGGTTTGCATTGGCAAAGCTAATAGGTCATGTTTGTGAAGGAGTAACTCCCTCCTCCAAACTCTAAATCAAGCCTCAAGCCTTTAGCAATAGACTGCTGAATGTTGTTTGCAGGCGAGACCTCAAAAGAGTGGCTCTGCTTTAAAATCTATAAATAACTGTTGCAGCATGATTATGGGGCTCTGAAGAATTGCAGGTCCTGAGCAGTACTTAGGCCCAGATTTATAAAAAGTGGCGCTGCACCTAGTGCGCATTATTTAAAATACGCTGCACCATGGCGACAGTCATGGGGACTAGCGTCATAATTTTTTATGCTGTCCTGGGCTTTGCAGGACTAGCATTAAAAAGTTTTACACTAATCCTGCAAAGGACCCAGAGGCCCATTAAATACAATGGGAGCTTCTTTTTAATGTCTGCACTTAGCAGACGTTACAAAATGCCAATATAAATGGCGCAGAGCAATGTTATAGATTCCGTTGCGCCATTTTTACAGACCCCCAGCGCTAGAACGCCCCCTTATATTCATTATGTCTGGCGCAGGCATAATGTAGCACAAAGGGTTACAAAGTGGCGCAATGCAAGCACTTTGTAAATATGGCACAGCGGTTGTGCCCTTCTAACACCACATTAACATAAAAAATTACACTAATGTGGCATTGGAATGGCGCTAGGCCACCATACATCTGGGCCTTAATTTTTATAAGTATAATTGCAGGTGCCCAAAATATTTCACAGGATGCCACCACCCTCTTCCTCTATGGCCACCCACTTGCACCTTGGGGTCTGTCTATAAGGACAAAGGTGAATTTCGCTGAGTGAACACAGCACATGAGACAGCTGTCCTCAAGGATAGTTCCCACAGGAAAGCTTCAAAAACGTTGGGACAAATCATGCATTTTACAGACCGATTTCCATATCCAGGGAGCAATATATTCAGCAGTAATTGCCGGTGCCTGAGATTAATTCAAGCATTCCATACATCAGTTTGTTTAATTTAGTGTGTCACCCTAAGTAGGGCTCTTATGCCAAGGCGTGGATCCCAAGCACACTGAGTCACTGGCAAACAAAATAATCAAGTGTTGAATGATAACAAAAGGGCAATTATGGCCTCCCAATATAAGCCTTTCAACTCCTCTGTGATACTGAAAATAAAATATGAGTTAGTATTGAGGAAAAACATACTCTAACAAGTCCACTGCCATTAAATAATACAGGAAGATATGGTTCCTTAAAAATTCGAAGTTTTTGAGCAGTCAGGAATCAAAATGTCTGCTACTCCATCCTGCTTGGACAGTGAGGATTCTATAGCAACTGATGATTACACTGAGATCTGCGGAAGTAAAGCCTAAGTTGGCCCACAATGCACCTTTTCATAATTTGCTTAAGTCCTAAGGCCCTAATTATTTGTGGCTCATACTGAGGCTTTTCGTTATATTATGATGATGATGCAGAACAACAAAATATTGCTTGTGTTTAGTTCATAATCATATAATGTATATCATTTTTGTTTAGTTCTAGTGATTTAATACACATGGATATTCAAAGGTAGGACCGTAAGAATTCTCATGGGGTTCTTTCACACACTAAGGCCCTCATTATGAACACTGCGGTAAACACCACACCGCCAGCGGTGGCGATAACCACCGCCAACAGACGTGCGGTCCGTACCGCCAAATAATGAACCAACTGAAACACAGGCATCCAAAAAACACTCACCGCCTGCAGAGGAGTGCCGACAACGACGGTAGAGCACGCCCACAGGCCAACGGAAAGGCCCTACCCACCCATCAAATAATGAAGCACTAGACTGTCGTCAGTTCTGGGGAGGGAACCACCACCATGCAAAGCCAGGCAGAAATTAACCAAATATAAGGAAACACTCACCGGAGGCTCACACAACACGCCGAAGCAGACATGGATAGAGAACTGCAGATCATGCCAGCCCTGCTCCTTGCAATATACCTCCACGACCGAGACCACCGACGAAGACGACGACGCTAAGTAGTGCAATCTACTAAACAAGGGAATAAAGGGCACAGTTACATACCCACCCACTCCACCCACCCTGCCACGCTCCCACAACCCTTCACAGCAGCACAAGCCATACACCCCACAGCAAGAGGTAGTTACCCGACACAAGGCAAATCCAAACTGCCCAAAGTACATACATGTGCCCCACACCCACAAACAATTAAATGAGAGACCACTGATCCAGAGTGTGCCTCCAACAACACAGGCCACACATTAACCTTTATTATGCTCACTTAGCAACCGAAGTGCATAAAAGGCCAATGGCCAGTCCGTCTGAAGACAAGTCCGATGGGCCACAATGGCCCCAACCTGACTCCCACAAGTGCTACTGTACTCCACCCCATAGGGACAACAATGGGGCATCCAGGCACCTCAGGGAACAGGAGCAGGGGGTGGTGGGGGTGGGGATTTACGACGGTGGTGGGGCTTAGATTTTCGTTCAGAAGGTTGAGGGGGATTGGGTTTGGCCTTGGAAGGTGGGGGAGTGTGCTTGGACCGGGTGGTGTCTGATGGAACAGGTTCAGCAGGGGCTTCTTCCTCTCTGGGGAAGGGGCACAGGAATGTGAAGGGCGGACAGGGGCGGGCTGTGACGTGGAAGGAGTGGACAGGGCAAGGAGGTGTGCACGTTTAGGGACGAGACGGGAGGGCCAGTGGGTTGGAATAGGTCAACACGGGAGAGGAAATGTTTCTTAGGTGCAATTGAGGTGGACCTGGAGGAAGGCGTGGGAGGGGAGGTAGAGGGAGTGGTTGTAAGTGGTGTAGGTGTGCATGATGTGGGTTCAGGTGACTGTACAGTATGCTGAGGTGTGGTGGATGTGTGATGGGTGGGTGTTTTGGTGAGTTTGAGTGTCTTGGGAGGAGGGGGGTTGGACACAGTGGGATAAGACAGGCTGCCAGTGTGAATGTATGTTGTCTGGGTGTCTGCAAGTCTGGTAAGTGTGCTGCATGTGTCAACTAAAGTAGTTGCGGTGAGTGCAGGTGTGGTGTCTGGGGTGCATGAATGGATGTGTGCTATTGTGGTGACTGCAGGAATAGGGTCAGCAACAGTGAATGAAAGTGCAGTGCCTGGGGGTGTGCATGTACTGGGGACAGACAGGGAGGCGGAAGAGGTGGACACACTGGGGGAAGTGGATGGTGTTGTGTGTGCATGGTTATGTTGGGTTTTTGTTTGGTTGTGGTGGGAGGTGCGGTGCTTGTGTTTTGAAGTGTGCTTCTTGTGTGTTGAGGGGTGTGCCTGCGTGTCAGAATGTGTGCTTTGGACGGGTGAAGGGAGTGGGGTGCTGGAAGGGGTAGAGGAGGTTGGAGGGGGGACGGAATGACCAGATGCCTGAAAGGATCTCTGTGAGCCAGACACAGCACCGTGAATGCCATCCAGATAAGCATTGGTCTGCTGCATCTCTGATGCTAGCCCCTGGATGGCATTGACAATGGTTGTCTGCCCTACAGAAATGGTTCTCAGGAAGCCAATAGCCTCCTCCGGGAGGGCAGCAGGGCTGACTGGGGCAGGGGAAGAGGTGCCTGGGGCGAAGGAGACGCCCACCCTTCTGGGTGAGCGGGCACGTGCAACTCGGTGGGGAGCAGCTGGGAGGGCGGTGATGGTATGGGTGGTGGCGGAAGATGACACAGTAGGCGTGGGCCCACTAGGGCCCGCCACCTCCAGGGAGCTCCCATCGGAGGAGGCATCGGAGTCACTACCTCCAGTGGTAGTTGCCTCCTCCGTGGTACTCCCCTCACCCTTCAACCCACTGGTCCCCTTGGCGTCGGACAACTCTGCCTCCGAGGATTCGTGGGTTGCTGCATCCCCACTTGCCGGTGCCTCAGCTCCCTCGCCAGGTAATGCTGATATACCCAGACAACACAAGAGAACATGGATGAGGGGACAAAACAGGAGAGATTTGTAGCTGAATGGAGGTAAAATAGTGGTTCACACATACACCCACCCAGAAAACCCTCCAACAGGCAGCACCTACCGCTATACCCATGGCTTTGCCCCTGACTAGTGGGCAGAACCCTGCTCTACAGCCATTCCCCAAATAACTTAAGGACCTGACCTGTAGTAGACCTGACCAAAACACCCCTACTCCCCACGGAGGCCAAAATGTAGATGGACATCAGTCATAGTCCCTGCAACTAGGCGACATAAATCCGAATGCACACACACACATCCATCAAGGGTAAAAAATATGGTATGTGTACTCACCCCCTTGTGACTGCTGTGCAGCCTTCCAGCGCCCATCCAGGTCCGGATACGCCACCAGCAGGATGTGTTGCATAAGGGGGGGTCAGTGCCTGACGGGCACCCCTTCCCTATTGGGAGGACTTCCCCAGCTGGGCCTCACAGATCTTTCGCGCCCAGCGCCGCAGGTCCTCCCACCTCTTCCTGCAGTGGGTGCTCTGCCTGTTGTAGACCCCCAGGATCCACACCTCCTTGGCGATGGCATGCCAAAGTTCCCTCTTCTGGTTGGCGCTTACCTATGGGTCACACAGAAATGTAACACAGAGGTCAGACACTGGCCAATCATATACAGCTGGCTATACGTCCACTATGGGACGGACAGTTCAAACGGACTAACAGCACACACATGCAGCATGTCAGGAACTCTGGACCATCCAGTGTCAGAGGTGCACACATGTATGCAGCCAACACCAACTACTACACACATCCATGGCCCCCAATCCTCCTACTCACCTCTACCTCTGGCCGTCCGTAGAGCTTGGCGTACAGGGGCAGGACCCCATCCACGAGCCTCTCCTATTCCTCTTGGGTGAAGGCCGGGGCTCTTTCCCCTGCAAGACATGCCATATCCATGACCAGAGGCAGGACACAGCAGTACACTCAGTGGAGTACCTGCTTGCACGAGATCAGGGAGTCAAGTGAAGTTGGGGTGATGAGTTCGCGTGCGCACCGTGGCGGTGTGCACCGTCACCGCCAGTGGCGATCATGATATGCTAGGATTCCCCATTGACATCCATGTTAAGCAATGAATTTGCGCACAGCGGTAAACACTGCCTTTCACTGTTACGTCAACCGCTAGCGGTATGAGGTCACTTCCACAACAACAGTTCTGGATTACAGGGGGCAGACATTTTGGCAAAAACTACACATTTGTAAAACTCTCATCTGCACAATGCAGGCCCTATTGTTCCCCAAACACCCATAGGCATCTGACAATTAACATTACCTCATCTGACCAGCCCTGATCTATCATTGTGGTCATGTTGCTGTTATGTCACACACACTATGCATAAGTGTTGACGACAATCATGCCAGCAGTGCTGAATGAATAATAATGTGTGCAGATGTATGTGTGTTCCTCACACGTGTTTTTAACTCCTCCTAGGTACAGACCCTTGTGGTGAGGAAGGGCCCCATCGGTGTACAGACCACTTGTTGATTTGCGGACCATGGTGGAGCGTCACATCATTATCAATTACAGACTCACTCATGCAACTATTCTTGAAATTTGCGCATTACTGGATCCTGCACTGACTCTGGCAAATCGTAATCAGCATGCCATCCCTACTGAAGTGCAGGTGCTCTCTGCACTCCATTTCGGGCCACGGGCTAACTTCAAGTGACAGTGGGCATGGGTGCAGGGTTTTCACAGCCAATGTTTAGCATTATATCGTCAAGATTCCTAAATGCATTTGTACGACACCTGCAGTCCTATGTGAGGTTTCCCCAAAGTGCTGACCTCCCTGCCATCAAGTCGGACTTCTATGCCTTTGCCAACATACCCCATGTGATAGGTGCCATAGATGGCACCCACATAGCTATCATCCCCCCAAGAGTCAGTGAACAGGTGTACGGAAACAGGAAGAACTTTCATTCCATGAACATTCAATTGGTGTGTACTGCAGACCAGTACATCACACATGTGAATGCCATCTTCCCTGGTTCAGTCCATGATTCATTTGTGCTGAGGAACAGTAGGTGCCACACAAGATGGAACAACTACAACAGGACAGAGGGTGGATCATAGGTAGGTGTTTCTGTCACTTATTGCCACCTAGCGGACAGCCAGGCTGTCTGCCTCTGAGGCTTGTCAATGAAAGTTCTGTTTTGCACCTTTTTCTAGGTGATTCTGGCTATCCCAACTTGCGTTGGCTCCAGACACCAGTGAGGAATCCTGGAACAGATGCAGAGAGGAATTACAATGAGGCCCATGGACGTACTAGGAGGGTGATAGAGCACACAATACGTCTCCTGAAGGCTATATTCCATTGTCTACATATCTCTGGTGGTTCCCTGTCCTATGGGCCTGAAAAGGAGTGTAGAATAGTGGTGGCCTGCTGGATGCTGCACAACGTGGCTGTGAAAAATTCTATCCCCCTCTTGGTGGAGGAGGGTGCTGTATATACAGACCAGCTTCCTCAGAGAGGAGATGAGAGTGATGGTGATGATGAGGAAGGGGAAGATGTAAATTCCAGGACCCAACTGATACAACTCTACTTCCAGTAACTATGTGGGACAATTGGATGAGATTGGTGTCTGTGCATCATACTGTCTGTGTGCCTCGTCATCTAGGGGGGTGTTGGGTCAATACTAATTGCCACTGTGACCAGGTCTGCATAGTTCAGATTACAATTTAGTCTAATATTTCAACACATATGTAGGCACAACAACATGTAAGGCGTGTGGTGCTTTTCATGCTACTCAGATACCAATAAAGGAGTTATCAACTAGTTGCATCCATACTTCACTTTGTTCAAACCTAATGACAGGGGACATTGTAACAGGTGAAAATGTGTTTTATTTGGTGCAGGGATTAAATTGTGCAGATTACAGTGATGGGAGTGGGCTAAAGGTGGTTGTCCAATATGGGAACATGGTTGCAGCATTGTTGGCAGTAGTGGTAGGTCCATCCATGCTTACATGGGTTTGCAGTATTTATAGCACTGTTTGGTGGTTGATTAAGTGGGACACTTGGAGGACAGTTTTTGGCAGAGTCACTTCTTAGAGGGGGCCTTGTTCTTGGCAGGTGTTCCTGTGCCATATCTTGTCCTGAGGGTCCTTTTGGACGCCTGTTGTTGGCCTGTAGGAGTTGAGATGGATGTCCCCTGTGTGTCCTCAGAGGGTAGTACATGTGAAGTTGCTGCTGATGCTCTTGTTGTCCGGTCTGTATCCTGTGCTGTAAAGGGGGCTTCCTGTTCTGTGTGGGCCACAGGCTGTGTTTGGACAAGCTGCAGCAGCGCACCTGCTATGCTGCCCATTGTGGCACTGTGAAGTTTCCACTGCTCCATGACCTCTAGGTGGTGTGCTTGCTGCATCCTGTGCCTGTGTGCCCTGCACAGGTTTGGCGGTACCACTTGTACTGCGGCCATCGTCTTCCTGCCTGTTGGTAGTGGGTGACTGTGGCCTCTTTACTTGTGTTCCACCAGTCTCTGGCCTGGATACACAGGTATGTGGACGGTGGCCCTGGGCTGATGTTATTGGAGGGTGGTAGGGGTGTCAGTGGTATCCTGGGTGGGGCTGCTGGATGGTGACAGTCCAGGACTGTGTGAGGGGCCAGGCTGATCATCAGTGTCCAGGGTTCCATCCCCAGTGTCCTGGGAGGTGCCTCTGTTTCCCTGTGGGGCACTGCCACTCCTTGTCCTGTCCATCAGGGTGGCATGGGTGGTGGTGCCTGTTGGGAGAAATGGACATGTCTGTTACATTAGCATGGTCGGTGGGGTGCACAGGCCTGGGCGGGTTTCTGCAGGTTATATACTTTAGGGCCATGGAGGATGCTTTGGTGAAGTTAGCACTGCTTTTAGCTTAGGATGTGGAGGTGCATTGTGTGTGCTGTAGGCCATTGTGTTTCCTTGCAGGGGTGGGTGGCTGTGCACAGGGGGAGGGATGTGGGCCTGTTAGTGGGTTTGTGGGCATGCAGGGGGACTGGATTAAGTGCTTGTGAGCTTGTTGGGGTGGTGGTCCTGGTGGCTGTTGGAGGGGTGGGGTGGTGCATGGATTACAGATGTGATGAATAAGGGGTAAATGTAGACGACTTACCCAAGTCCATTCCTCCAGTGAGTCCAGTGAGGCCCTCAGGGTGCAGGATGGCCAGTACCTTTTTCTCCCAGTCAGTGAAGTCAGGTGGTGTTGGTGGAGGTCCTCCACCAGTCTTCTGGACTGCAATGCGGTGCCTGGATGCCATGGCCCTGACCTTCCCCCGCAGGTCGTTCAATCTCTTGCAGATGTTGTCCCTGGTGTGTGGATGGTGTCCCACCGCATTGACCATGTTGACTATTGTCTTCCATAGCTCCATCTTCCTGGCGATATGTGTGTGCTGCACCTGTGCCCCGAATAGTTATGGCACGACCTTCAAGATCTCATCCACCATGGTCCTTAGCTCCCTATCTGTGAAGCGTGAGTGCTTGGGGGGGGGGGGGGCGGTGAGTATTGTGAATGGTGTCTTGTGTGGATCTAGGTGAGGGTGTTCTTGTGTGGTTGGGTGTAAGTATCGTGGATTTTGGCATTCAGTGTCTGCTGCTGGTGTTCTCTCTATTAGTTAGCCTACTTTCATTGCAAATGGTTGTGGGGTGTGTCTGTGAGTGGTTTATAGTGTTGTGGATGTGTGTCAGGTGTGTGGGTTTCTAACTTATCCAATGTGTGCACTTCTTACTGTTGGGTCCACTTGCCGCCTGTGGCGGTCTGCACCGCCAATGGTCATTCAGCTTCCACTGACCGCGCGGTGATTTGTGCATCATTATTTGGAGGGCGGGTGTTGTTGTGCTCAGTGGTGGCGCGATAGGAGGTCCAGTATTTCCGCCGACAAGATCCTGGCGATGACTGGTAGCAGGGTGATTTTTATTGGATTCAGATTTTTGATTCATTATATGGTGGGTTTCTGTTCACCGCCAATGGCGGTCTTCTGTTCGCCGTCGCCGTGGTGGTCGGCGGGGTTTACCGCCAGGTTCATAATAAGGGCCTAAGTCGGTTTTAACAGAATACTTTGTCATAATAGACCTTTGCAACAGCAAACAAAACACATCTGTTCAGCTCTCTCATCCTTGGTCTCTTGGGCATAGGACATCCTGCCCGTAGCAAAGAGAACTGTGATAATGTGTGCACTTCTCTCTATGACAGACATTTAGGTGTAAACTCTCAGTAAAAAGGAAAACTACACAGCATAATGTGTTGCCTGTGTATATGCTGTTACTTTCGGTTCATTCTTTGGCACAACAATAATTGTAATATTTACTCTTATAATTGTGCATACATGCTGTACTATTTTGGCTAAAAAAATCGTTAATATTGCTAATTCAGTTGTTGTGTGTGATCCCTTTGAAGAAAACTGAAGGGAAATCCAACAAAATACCTTTTCTCTGACAGGTGTTAATTTTTAATTTGGAACCCTTTCAGATATGTTTAAGTGGAGTTCCTAGGGCACCTCTCCATTTTCACTGTTCAAAAGAGAAACCTGTCATACCTCACCTTTCTGAGAACTAAGGGTTTTATTTACGAGCCCCTTGCGTGGCTGTTGCGTCACTTTTTGTGATGTGATGGCAGCGCAAACCTTTAAATCATATCTCTAAGTCCTCACAAAGCCCATAGATATTGAGTAAGGCAAGGCATCACTGCATTGCCTTACTCTGTGTTAGAGAGGTATTCCATGGGCGTTGCGGTCGGTGTCCCCGCACAACACCCATGTATTTTGACCCATTCCCATGTTTGCACAACCTTGTAATCATGGGGATACGCCTCCTCAGGGGAGGAGCAATAAGGTGAAATATCTTTATTTCTCCTCATTTTGTCCTCTTTCTATGTGTGCTATATTCTGCAGCACACATAGAGGAAAAAGCCTCCCAAGATCGTTTTTGTGCAGGAAGATGTTCCTTCGCACACAAAAACAATCCTGCATGAAATGCGGGCACCCTTGCACCATGGTGCAAGGATGCCTGCATTGGGGCTAGGCTGCCGAAACTACACCAGCGCAAGGGGTAAGGACAAGAATGCACTGTATGCAATAGCCATGGTGCATTCCTGCCCTTTCCCTTTGACCCAGGGCAGCACTGCAAGGTGACTTGCTGCGCTGCCCTGCACCAAAAGCCCATAAATATGGGCCTTAGGACTATCTGATAAGTATAACCTGGACTGGTCTGGTGAGAAACATGGAGCCCAATAGTCAGGAAGCAATAAACCCCTACATACAGGAGGCTACATACAGGAATATGTAGCAATATAGAGATGTCTCACTTATTTTGTCAGCAAATTCCGAGATAGGAGGTGCCCATTCTGCATCCAGGGTTGTTAAACTTAACTATTAAAAGGAATCCCCATTATTCAACTGTGCTTCAAATTATATTTGGAACCTGTTAAAATGGTGGATAGTAACGTAGTGATAAGGTTTAATGTATGGGGCGTAGTGACTGAACATATGATGTCAATAGGTTTTCTGGTCACAGGAGACAATGGCCCTCATTACAACCCTGGCGGTCGGTGGTAAAGCGGTGGTAAGACCACCAACAGGCCGGCGGTAAAAAAAATTGAATCACAACCATGGCGGAAACAGTCACTTTAACACTCCAACCGCCACAGAAGTACAAACAAACAGCATGGCGGTCACCACCAACAGAGAGGCGGAAGATAATGTACCGCCCACACCATTATGAGAGGCCAAACCGCCACCTTTTACGGGGTGGATTCAACGCAAACAAAACCATGGCGGAAACAGGACTTGGAAGGGAAAACGCTCACCTCTACACACCCCACGAGGAACAAGGACGCAATAGAGCTGGAACTCCAAATTCTACCTGCCATTGTCTTCCTGCTCCTCTACCAGGAGCACGACCGACGGCGGCAACAACCACGGTGAGTACTGCACCTACGACACAGGGGAGGGTGGAGGGAAAAGAGAGTGACACAAACACGCAACACCCCTGCCCCCACCCTCACACACAACAACACACACACCAATACATGTGGAAACATTAAATTTACACCCCCCAACCCCCCTGGAAGAACGCAATGACAAAAGGAAATGATTTGAATGATTGTATTCAGGTAAAATCCATTACTCAAAAATATGTATACACTATTACCAAATATGTACACCAAGAATTCAAGTCCATGTACTGCACCTACATAGTCCGTGGACCACTGGGCCCAAAATGCATGGGCGAGGCCCACACTTAATACCCGATCCAAACGGAGAGAACACTGCAGGGGCATCAGATCGAAATAAAACAGGCACCTCAGGGGGAAGGGAAGGGGGGGCACCTCAGCCGGATGAGTGCACGACGCCAGCTCCACGAGGGGGCTCCATGCCCATTGATGTATCCTGGTGAGTGCAAAGCCACAGTCTCACAAGTCTCTCCAGTGGGTGGTTTGCCCACTGCTTTATCCTGGGGAGTGCAAAGCCACAGTCTCACAAGTCTCTCCAGTGGGTGGTTTGCCCACTGCTTTATCCTAGGGAGTGCAAAGCCACAGTCTCACACGTCACTCCAGTGGGTGGTTTGCCCACTGCTTTATCCTGGGGAGTGCAAATCCACAGTCTCACAAGTCTCTCCAGTGGGTGGTTTGCCCACTGCTTTATCCTGGGGAGTGCAAAGCCACAGTCTCTCAAGTCTCTCCAGTGGGTGGTTTGCCCACTGCTTTATCCTGGGGAGTGCAAAGCCACAGTCTCTCAAGTCTCTCCGGTGGGTGGTTTGCCCAATGCTTTATCCTGGGGAGTGCAAAGCCACAGTCTCTCAAGTGGATAACAGTCTTCGCTGGTTCTGGAGAGGGCTTGGTGCCCAGAGTGCTTCAACCTGCCAAGGACAGAGGTAGTGGATGCCTTTCTCCACTGGTTCTGGAGGGGGCTTGGTGGCCAGAGTGCTTCATCCTGCCAAGGACAGAGGTAGTGGATGCCTTTCTCCACTGGTTCTGGAGGGGGCTTGGTGCCCATAGTACTTCATCCTGCCAAGGACAGAGGTAGTGGATGCCTTTCTCCACTGGTTCTGGAGGAGGCTTGGTGCCCAGAGTGCTTCATCCTGCCAAGGTCAGAGGTAGTGGATGCCTTTCTCCATCAGTTCTGGAGGGGGCTTGGTGCCCAGAGTGCTTCATCCTTCCAAGGACATAGGTAGTGGATCTGACACTCCACTGACGGTGGGCCAACATGGAAGCTGTCCAGGCCCCTGGAACTGGCCACCAGCCTCGTACGACTGACCACTGGGGATGACAGCCATGTCTGCGGTGGTGGATGGACATCAGTCATAGTCCCTGCAACTAGACAACATAAATCCGAATGCACACACACACATCCATCAAGGGTAAAAAATATGGTATGTGTACTCACCCCCTTGAGACTGCTGTGCAGCCTTCCAGCACCCATCCAGGTCTGGATACGCCACCACCAGGATGCGTTGCATGGGGGGGGGGGGTCAGTGCCCGACGGGCACCCTTTCCCTATTGGGAGGACTTCACCAGCTGGGCCTCACAGATCTTTTGCGCCCAGCGCCGCAGGTCCTCCCACCTCTTCCTGCAGTGGGTGCTCTGCCTGTTGTAGACCCCCAGGGTCCACACCTCCTTGGCGATGGCATGCCAAAGTCCCCTCTTCTGGTTGGCGCTTACCTATGGGTCACAAAGAAATGTAACCCAGAGGTCAGACACTGGCCAATCATATACAGCTGGCTATACGTCCACTACGGGACGGACAGTTCAAACGGACTAACAGCACACACATGCAGCATGTCAGGAACTCTGGACCATCCAGTGTCAGAGGTGCACACATGTATGCAGCCAACACCAACCACTACACACATCCATGGCCCCCAATCCTCCTACTCACCTGTACCTGTGGCCGTCCGTAGAGCTTGGCGTACAGGTACAGGACCCCGTCCACGAGCCTCTCCTATTCCTCTTGGGTGAAGGCCGGGGCCCTTTCCCCTGCAAGACATGCCATATCCATGACCAGAGGCAGGACACAGCAGTACACTCAGTGGAGTACCTGCTTGCACGAGATCAGGGAGTCAAGTGAAGTTGGGATGACGAGTTCACGTGCGCACCGTGGCGGTGTGCACCGTCACCGCCAGCGGCGATCATGATATACTAGGATTCCCCATTGAAATCCATGTTAAGCAATTAATTTACGCACAGCGGTAAACACCGCCTTTCACTGTTACGTCAACCGCTAGAGGTATGAGGTCACTTCCACAACAACAGTTCTGGATTACAGGGGGCAGACATTTTGGCAAAAACTACGCATTTGTAAAACTCTCATCTGCACAATGCAGGCCCTATTGTTCCCCAAACACCCATAGGCATCTGACAATTAACATTACCTCATCTGACCAGCCCTGATCTATCATTGTGGTCATGTTGCTGTTATGTCACACACACTTTGCACAAGTGTTGACGACAATCATGCCAGCAGTGCTGAATGAATAATAATGTGTGCAGATGTATGTGTGTTCCTCACACATGTTTTTAACTCCTCCTAGGTACAGACCCTTGTGGTGAGGAAGGGCCTCATTGGTGTACAGACCACTTGTTGATTTACGGACCATGGTGGAGCGTCACATCATTATCAATTACAGACTCACTTGTGCAACTATTCTTGAAATTTGTGCATTACTGGATCCTGCACTGACTCTGGCAAATCGTAATCAGCATGCCATCCCTACTGAAGTGCAGGTGCTCTCTGCACTCCATTTCAGGCCACGGGCTAATTTCAAGTGACAGTGGGCATGGGTGCAGGGTTTTCACAGCCAATGTTTAGCATTATATCGTCAAGATTCCTAAATGCATTTGTACGACACCTGCAGTCCTATGTGAGGTTTCCCCAAAGTGCTGACCTCCCTGCCATCGAGTCGGACATCTATGCCTTTGCCAACATACCCCATGTGATAGGTGCCATAGATGACACCCACATAGCTATCATCCCCCCAAGAGTCAGTGAACAGGTGTACAGAAACAGGAAGAACTTTCATTCCATGAACATTCAATTGGTGTGTACTGCAGACCAGTACATCACACATGTGAATGCCATGTTCCCTGGTTCAGTTCATGATTAATTTGTGCTGAGGAACAGTAGGGTGCCACACAAGATGGAACCCATAGTGCTTCATCCTGCCAAGGACAGAAGTAGTGGATGCCTTTCTCCACTGGTTCTGGAGGGGGCTTGGTGCCCAGAGTGCTTCATCCTGCCAAGGACAGAGGTAGTGGATGCCTTTCTCCATCGGTTCTGGAGGGGGCTTGGTGCCCAGAGTGCTTCATCCTGCCAAGGACAGAGGTAGTGGATCTGACACTCCACTGACGGAGGGCCAACATGGAAGCTGTCCAGGACCCTGGAACTGGCCACCAGCCTCATACGACTGACCACTGGGGATGGCAGCCATGTCTGCGGTGGTGCCACTGGCACAGGATGTGACGTGCCCGCTGGAGATGCTGACAGCGGCCTCAGTAGCGGTGGTGCTTGCGGCACTCATTGGGCAGCGGTGCTGGTGGGGGGCTCAGTGAGCGTGCTGCTGGCGGCGGTGTCCTGGGCAGCGGTGCTGGTGGGGGGCTCAGTGAGCGTGCGGCTGGCGGCGGTGTCCTGAGCGGCGGTGCCTGTGGCAGCGGTGCATGTGGCCATGCCAGTGGAGGTCTTGTCTGCCGTGCAGGTTGGCGGCGAATTCCCTTTCTTTCTCTGGCCCATCCCCACCTTGGATGGTGGCGCAGCTGTCTTGCCACTCCCAACTGTAGTCCTGGGAGAGCCCTTGGTGGCAGGTGTTTTGGCCTTCTCCCTCCGGGCTGTGGCAAAATTCTTCTGTTTTTGAGGTGGGGGAATGTCCTTGGTCTGGCTCCTTGGCACACTGGCTGCCCTGCTGCTTGGCGCACTCCAGAAGCCGGTTACTGCTGGCACCACTGTTCCCGGTGATGTGGTGGCTGAGGTGCTGGGTTGGGACCTGGAAAGGCGGGCCCTAGGGGACGGAAGGGGTGGGGAGGTGTAGGGAAGAGGTCAAGGTTTGACAGGAAAAGTTTTTTAGACACACTGGGACGGGTAGATGAGGGCGTTTGGGAGTGGAAGAAGAGGTAGTGGTTGTAGAATGTGTTAGTTTGCTGACTTTGGGTGAAGGCGCATGGGCTGGAGGCAGTCGTGAGGTGGATGGCTGTTGGGTGGGTGTGTGACTGCGTTTGTGTAGTTTAGGAGGTGGGCTCACAGACACACTGGGAGAGGACACAGGGGATGTGTGAATGGCAGTGGGGTGGTGAGTGCACGTGAGCGGTGTGTGGTGATGGGCGTGCTGGTGATGGAGGTAGTGGCTGAAGATGTAATGCATGCAGGTGTGAGAGGAGACGTGACAGGGAGGGAGGAGGGAGACGTGGAGGAGGGGGACACAGTGGAGGCAGTGGCTGTTGGTATGTCTGCATGGGTATTATGCTTGTGTGAGTGCCTGTAGGATGTGTGGTGCTTATGTTTGCCTGAGCTACCCTTGTTTGTAGAGGTGTGTGCATGCTGGTCTGATGGTGTGCTTGGGATAGGCTGAGGTACTGGGGATTGGGTCTGGGTGGAGGAAGGTGGAGGGGGGAGGCTGGACACAGGGACAATGGCTGCCATCAGTGCTGAGGCCAGAGTCTGAAAAGCTCGCTGTTGGGCTGCCTGACCAGAATGAATGCCATCCAGGTATGCATTTGTCTGCTGCAAATGCCTCTCTACACCCTAGATGGCATTCAGAATGGTAGACTGCCCAACAGTGAGGGATCTGAGGAGGTCAATGGCCTCCTCACTGAGGGCAGCAGGGCTGACAGGGGTAGGGGCTGAGGTGCCTGGGGCGAAGGAGATGCCCACCCTCCTAGGTGAGCGGCCACGGGGCACATGCTGAGGGGCTGCTGGAAGGGCGGTGCTGGTGGGGGGGTGGCCAGACACTTGAGCCATTGTTGCTTCCAGACTGAGGTCACAGCAGCACTTGCAGTGTAGGTCCTCTCCTGTCGAAGATCAGGTATCAAGTGAGTGAACAGACAGAAAATGGCAGTCACGTCCGCGGCGGTGCGTACCGTCACCGCCGGCGTACATCGTCATTGGCTCCTGGGACACACAGGGTCCAATGTTAACCAATGCAGGATTGTGCAGCGGTCTTCGACCGCCTACCGCGACAGTGTACAACGCCAGCGCAGTTACCTCATATCCCATTGTCCCACATTACAGATCAGGCAGCCGCTCTTTCAGGGGGCCACATGGCATTAATTTTAAATGCGTCACACATATCTAGGCCTTGCATACACACTAAGACAGGCACATAGCAGATTGACAAATGTGTGCAATAAAGTTGTGTTTTCATACCTCAGTGTTGGCTGATCCTCTGATCGCTGTTCTCATCCATAGAGCATGTCCGCTGGGGCAGGTGAGGAGATGGCGGCATCCTCCCGTGTACAGACCGCTGGTGGATCTGTCGACAATGGAAGAGCGACATGTAATAGTCACCTACAGACTTGATCGTGCCACAATCCAGGAACTGGGTGCCCAGTTGGAGCCAGACCTGATGTCAGCTATCCGCCATCCCACAGGTATCCCCCCTCTAGTGCGGGTCCTGTCAGAACTCCATTTCCTGGCAAGTGGGTCTTTTCAAACTACAGTGGCCATAGCATCAGGGATGTCCCAGCCTATGTTCTCAAACGTGTTGTCCAGAGTGTTGTCTACCCTGCTGAAACACATGCGCAGATACATTGTTTTCCCCCAGGTGGAGGATATGCCCATAGTGAAAGGTGACTTCTATGCCCTGGGACATATCCCCAACATCATAGGTGCCATTAATGGGACACATGTGGCCTTGGTCCCCCGCAGGAGTGAACAGGTGCACAGAAACCGGAAGAGTTACCATTCAATGAATGTGCAGATGGTGTGTTTGGCCGACCAGTACAAATCCCATGTGAATGCCAAGTTTCCTGGCTCAGTGCATGACGCTTACATTCTAAGGAATAGCAGCATCCCTTATGTGATGAGGCAACTCCAGAGGCACCGTGTGTGGCTATTAGGTGAGGACATGGACCCTATACAGAGTGAATAGTTGTCTGGGGTTGTCCCTAAGGGTTAGTGTGTGTCCAACAGTTGTCCCTCGACATTTGCAGGTGACTCTGGCTACCCCAACCTGTCATGGCTACTGACCCCAGTGAGGAACCCCAGGACAAGGGCAGAGAAACGCTACAATGAGGCACATGGGCGTACTAGGAGGGTTATAGAGAGGACCTTCGGCCTCCTGAAGGCCAGGTTCAGGTGCCTCCATATGACAGGTGGTTCCCTATACTACTCACCAAAAAAGGTGTGGCAGATCATCGTGACCTGCTGTATGCTGCACAACTTGGCTTTGCGACAACAGGTGCCTTTTCTGCAGGAGGATGGTCCAGATGGAGATCTTGTGGCAGCTGTGGAGATGTGGAAGAAGAGGAGGCAGAAGAAGAGGACATAGACAACAGAAACACAGTGATCCAGCAATACTTCCAGTGAGACACAGGTAACAAGACCTCACTGCCTCCTACATCTGATAAAACTGTTCGACCTCTCATCTGTCTGTCACTTTCACCCAGTGTATGGACCCTGATTTGTCACTTTTCCTTTCGATTTCAGAGATGTGGGTCCCACTGTGTGACCTCTGCTATGTTACCTCATGGATTAGAGCTGTGTGACATAGGTATGTTGACAATACAATGGACATTGGTACTTTCCTTAGTTATAGCTAATAGACATTTGTGAAAGCACAGACTGACTCCAGATTGTTTTGTGATGCAAAGGTGTTTATTTAAGTGCAAATTAGTGGAGGGGGTTGTAAAATGGTCAGGGGTGATGGTGGAGGAATGTCCATGGCAGAGTCCAGTCTATTCATTTCACAGGTGCATTGTCCAAAGGAACATAGGAAGTGGAGTTAGGGCAGTTTAAGGATGGACAGGGTGACAAAGTGGGACAGAAGGATGGCAATCAGGATGGTCTCATTTCTTGGCAGGGGTCTTGGCATTGTTCTCTGTCTTTGTCCTGGATCTCAGGGACCGTTTGCGGGTTGGTTCTCCATCTGCAGGGGGGCGGGGTGCTGGTGTCGTTGTCCTGTGGTGGTGCCTCCTGTCCACTAGCGCCAGCAGAGGTGGTGGGCAGTTCATCATCCAGGCTAGTGTCAGGGGCCCCTTGTTGTGCCACATTGGGCCTCCTGGTGTTCACGAGGTCCTTCAGCACACCTACAATGGTGCCCAGGGAGGTATTGATGGATTTGAGTTCCTTCCTCAACCCCAAATACTGTTCTTCCTGCAGCCGCTGGGTCTCCTGAAACTTGGCCAGTACCGTTGCCATCGTCTCCTGGGAATGATGGTACGCTCCCATGATGTTGGAGAGGGCCTTATGGAGAGTGCGTTCCATGGGCCTGTCCTCCCCTTGTCGCACAGCAGCCCTCCCAGTTCCCCTGTGTTCCTGGGCCTCTGTCCCCTGAACCGTGTGCCCACTACCACTGCCCCCAGGGCCCTGCCTTTCTTGGGGTGGTGGGTTAGCCTGGGTTCCCTGTAGTGGTAGACACACTGCTGCTTGACGTGTCCTGGGGACAGAGGTATGGGTCCGCTGGGTGGGTGCTGTGCTGGTGTTACCTGAGGGGGGAGGCTCTGTGGTGGACTGTGACTGTGTGAGGGGAACCGACTGTCCCGAGGTCCCAGATGGGCCGGGCTGGTCATCTAGAATCAGTTGGAGAGAGCTGCTGTCATCACTGTGGGCCTCTTCTTTGGGGGGAGTGGACATGTCTGGAACCTCCTGTCCGGTGACGTTGGGTAGGAGTCCTGCAGGGGTGTAAAGGCATAGTTTTAATATCTGTTTGTGCCATGGTGTGCAATGGGTGGATGACCCTGTACCCCAGTGCTTCCATTCCTGTGTAGGACCTTGTGTGATATTTGTTTAGGGGTCTGTGTGGGTATGTGTAGTGGACATGCATTGGTGATGGGTGTTGATGCTTTGTTGTTGCATGCAGGGCTTGGTGTTGGGATGTGTGGTTTGTGATATTGGGACATATGTGAGGAGCTGGAGTGATGGGGGTGAGGGCGAGGGTGGGGATATGTGATAGCATGCAGGTAGGGTGGAGGATGAAGTAGTTAAAGATTTGACTTACCAGAGTCCATTCCCCCAGCTACTCCTGCGAGGCGCTCAGGATGCAGTATAGCCAAGACCTGCTCTTCCCATGTTGTTAGTTGTGGGGGAGGAGGTGGGGGTCCGCCGCCAGTCCTCTGAACCACAATGTGGTGCCTTGGGACCACGGAACGCACCTTCCCCTGTAGGTCGTTCCAACTCTTCCTGATGTCATCCCGTGTTCTTGGGTGCTGTCCCACTGCGTTGACCCTGTCCACGATTCTGCGCCATAGCTCCATTTTCCTAGCTATGGTGGTGTGCTGCACCTGTGATTTGAATAGCTGTGGCTCTACCCAAATGATTTCCTCCACCATGACCCTGAGCTCCTCCTCAGAAAACCTGGGGTGTCTTTGCGGTGCCATGGGGTGGTGTGGGTGATGTGTGAGGTGGTGTGTGTTGTGATGTGTGAGGTGATGTTTAGGGGTGTGTGGTGTTTTATGCATGGATGTGTATGTGTCATGGTGTTGTGTGCCTCTGTATGCTGGTGTTGTCTTTGCTTTGCTGTCTCTCTGGCCTTCTTCGGATTTTTGGGTATTAAGGGTTTGTGGGTAATGTGGGTGTGTGTTTTATATTGTATTGGGTGTGTGGGAGTGGTGTGTGTATGTGTATCAGATGTGTGTATTTCGAATTGTCCAATGTGGTTGTGTGGTGTAAGAGTGTGTGGATTTTGAGCGCGGCGGCGTGTACCGCCAATGGTTTACCGCGGTTGAAAGACCACTGCATGGATTCGTGGGTCGTGATAGTGTGGGTGTATTCCTGTTAGCGTGACGGTGTCAGTTTGGTTATCGCCAGTTTATCACTGATCTTTGGTGTGGCGGACTTGTGTGGGTGTCTAGATTTTGGCGGTTTCGGAGCAGTGGGTCGTAATAGCTGTAGCGGAATTCCGCGGCCGCCGCGGTGTGTTGGCGGTCTTCTGCATGGCGGTAAGTGGCTTTTACCGCCAATGTTGTAATGAGGGCCAATGTCTAAGTACTCGTTACAGCAATTCCAGCTTATCTGGTAGAGATATTTACTCATGGATATACTTCGACCCATGACCCAAGCTACCAGATATAAATATGTTAGACCTTCTGTAAGACAATACTTACTTGTTGCATGCCATATGAAAGCCAAGAGCTTCCTATAAATTCCATTGAACACATGCTATGGTTTAATGAGTCACTACCTCAAGCAAGAAAGTGAGTTAGAATGGGCTGATTGTAGCTCCAAGGCCTTTGTTTCACTTTTAGCAGAATATGCACTGCACCCATATCTAAACAACTGAAAAAAAAACAGGTGAGAGCTATGATGCCAAGACAGTACATGCTACAAATGATGGGGATGAACGTGAAAATTGTAGTTGCGCATGGTGTACAATAGTCCACAGATTATTACAGTAATGAGCAAGGTGCTTGCTAACTGAGATGAGGTGGCTTTCTGGATCATTTACAAAACTAATTAGCTAGGAACAGAATAGCCTCACATACCCCAAGATAAACATGTATTAACTATGTTTTTTACTGTGAGGATGGCACCCCCAGTTATGTAGTGTACTATATATATATTTGCCAACATAAATTCCAGCTAGAATGCAACTCAAATCTGCATTACCAAGTGTTATAAGGCAAAGAAAAAATATACTTAGCATCACACCTGTGGTGGTTTTGGGAGTGAAACTAATGAAAAACCTTTAGGAAGTCCCATCAGTTGTTCTTAGTAACATCTGAATGTAAAAGTGCACTGTTGACTATATGCCAGTAAATTGCCACTGTAGAACCCAAACAGAACCCAATAGGAAAGAACATCATTCACCCACGATCATTTCAGATATGTACTCATCGGTCAACAGAAGTTAGGTACTTACCCACTAAAAACACTACTCAAGCCAAGGGTTGAAATCATGGGAATGCTGAAAGATAAAAGGATGAATGTAAAGAAGAAACAAAAGTGCACAGAGAAAGTCTGGATTGGATCACCATTTTGATTATAGTTCAGAGGGGGTTATCAAGTGAAAGAATGTAGAACACTGAAACTGCCCGATTGCTTACGGTGTGCTAATGACTTTCTGATGGGATGAGAAAGTCCCCTGCATTGCTTTGGATTGCATCTGGTAAAGCAAGACACAAGATGGTGTCTGAGGGGACAGCCTCTTCAGAAGTGTACTCTCGCAATGTGAATTGTTGGTATTCCTGATCTTTAGGTTTAGAGTCAGGCAGCTGTTGGAGGATGGAGACAGTCAATAATTAGTGACCTTTTTAACAAAGGTCTACTGAATGTCTCTTATTAGGCATCACCATTTGGCTTCAAGGAAGAAAGGAAAGTGTAGGCAACAGTCTCCAGGCAGGTCCTGTCTTTTTGCCTATTCTAGAAATGCTATTCCCAAAGGCTGATGGATACAAAGTGGAAAGTCTTCATATGTGCTCCTATTTTTTGTGCTGTTTTTCGAGGCACCATCCAAAACAAAGATTGCATCTTCTCTGCAGACACGGAGAACTACTTTGAACCAGCTTCAAGGCCATGAAAGAGGAATCTGGGAAAGCTTGATGCATTTCTTGGCTGCAACCTACCTACAGAAGTGGGACTAAAACTTCCTCCCTTGATTCCAGATTGCATCTGTGGGCTCCAAAAACTGCACCCTGTACTCCCTTGGCCTATGCTGACTCTGCCAGGAAGTTGAGGATCGCAGAACAATGAAGAATCACCAGCAATGGAGGGTGAGCTCTTCACTTGTTTGGGAGTGGGGCTTTTGCTTTGGGCCTTTTACCTGCTGGACCCTCCAGCCTCAACTGCTGACCACTCACAATCTGAATGGAGCACCTGATCAAAATTAGAGGAAGGCAGGATCATTGCACATGCAGTATGAAATGAGGGGCTTGTAACGGGAACCTTACCTCTACCATGTTGAGGTAATTTCTACACCCTTAAACATCTGCTGACCAGACACTGGGAGTGTGTAGGTTTTAGGAAGGGCTACAATAGAGGTTTTCAGTGACTGGTCAATGAAAGCATGGTCAATGGACAACTGACATGGATCTCTGCTTTTGATAAACACAGCAAGCCTGCACCTATAAGATTATTATAGGCCAGATATGATTTGGGCTATTTTTATAGCAGTACCTGTTATACAAAGCTGTGCGTATGGGTATATTCCTTTGAGATATTTTATTTGGGTATAGAAAGAGTACTCACTGTCCTGAGATTATCATAAAGGCTGGTGTTACAACCTGTTTGCCAGCCATGGGTCATGCATGGGTTCCTGGACCATGACCAGTGTGATTGAGGCTTTTTACAAATGCAGTCCCAGGCACTGATTTAATATAGCACTGCACTGAGCACCAAATAGATACCGTGAACACTTGGCCCTCAGGGTATTAGAGTGAGTAGTCCAAGGCTTCTCCGGGAGGCAGTATGGGATATATACTTAGTGTTACCAAATCAAATGCAAAGATGATTGTCACATCCAGTGCTTACCCTACATGCAAGAGAAGATTTTTTTTATATTAAAAAAGGCCTTACAAAGGAATATACAGAGGGGCACAGGTTTTTATAACAGATACTTCAACAAAAATGGCCAAAACTACATCTACAACTACACAAATATTTAGATCAAAAGACTTACTTCAAAAAGACGAACGTGAAATTGCTGACCCCTAAAAGGAAACTGCTTGCTTGGAAAGAGTTTTTGGGCATAATGTGAAGTGGGCAATTGTGCTTTTATGCAGGGTGGCTATGATCCTAATAGTTTGGTAGACTCTCAAAGACTGTCTGGCCACACTGGTGGATGATGAATACAGCTGGATTGAGATACTGGATGGACATAAACCCATCAAGTACACGAAGTAAGAATTAAAAAAAAAGTTGACTTATTGCACACCATAGTGGTGGCTCTCTGGTCTCCAGTATCGAACACCTATGACATTATCCTAGCCCAGGATAATTTTTATCTAAACTCTTTACTCACAAGAATTGACCTTAAAACAAGTCCCAGCATCATAGACAAATCAAACAGTGTGGGATAAGGACGCAACTCCACATGTGATTTCTCTTTGGAATGATTCATGGGTACAAGTCCAATATCCATCAAACCCAGAAGCCAAGCCAGTGCTTAATTTGTCAACATGTCAGCCTACCACATGGTGGCACTCTTTGTCTGATTTAGAAATGAGTGAAACAACAGATGTTTATCAATTGAATATACATTAAAAATGATTAACACTGCTACGAAAGCCATTGTTAAAGCTTATAGCTTTGGGGGCCTGGAACAGTCTGAATAATCAGACTTGAAGAGGTTGATGATTAGTAGTTGTGTTAGTACTGTCATTGGCAGCACTGGAAAGGGCAATGGGTGGTGTGAGCTGCAGGGTGTTCTGATGAGAACCCAGGCACTTATTTTGCTTACAAATTAAGTGTGATATTAAAGCTGTCCTGTGTCAGAGTCACCAGATCCTCGGGATCTGCGCACGTTCCCAACACGTCCACCACAAGACAGCTCCAATACTCTGATTAGAATGTCACAGAGTCTAAGAGAGTCCAAGTGGGGAAAAGGGGATTAGGTAGGGAACAGCTGAGAAGGAGACCTGTAGGAAGCAAAAATGTTTAAACAAACAATATCAAGATTATATCATATTAATCATTACTAGACTATGATTCTAAGCATTGTCATACTGGAAACAGGGATAACTTAAACATGGACTAAATAACTAGACCACAAAATGACTGATTACCTGTGAAGGGATCAAGAAGGATTAATACAACTTTCCAATGAACCTCTCAATGAAATGTTACACATCGGTTAAAAACATAAGAACCTTCTAGAATTACGTTTTCAAATTCAAACATAGTCTTTTGCATGAGGACAAGGAAATCATCTGAATGTTTTCTGTAACACCATAAGAGTTGTACTTAAGGGACTTATTAGGTAAGTACAATATAACATCTAGAATTCTAGCACTTTGGTTTCTTAAAATGCAGAAACATGAATTGCGCACATTGCGGATTTTCACAAGAGTTTGTAAATCCCATGAAATGGTTGCGCACAATGAACACCATGAGTTAAGCACAAGAAATGAATCACGCATCTTGCCGATTCGAAGGCCACTATGTAAACGCCATGAAATGGTAGCGCACAATGAACATCATGAGTTAAGCACAAGAAATTAATCACGCGTCTTGCCGATTCGAATGCCACCATGTAAATGCCATGAAATGGTAGCGCTCACTGAATAATCATGAATTAAGCACAAGGAATGAATCGTGCTTCTTGCCGATTCGAAGGCCACCATGTGAATGTCATGAAATGGTAGCGCACAATGAATAACATGAATTAAGCACAAGAAATGAATCGCGAGTCTTGCCGTTTCGAATGCCGCCATGTGAATGCCATAAAATGGTAGCGCACAATAAATAGCACGGATTAAGCACAAGAAATGAATCGCGCGTCTTGCCGATTCGAATGCTACCTTGTAAATGCCATGAAATGGTAGCGCACAATGAATAACATGAATTGCACACAAACAATGAATTGCACGTCTTGCTGATTCGAGTATTAGCATGTAAAAGCCATGAAAAAAACAAGCGCACATTCACACGTGCAAGAGTAAAATTGTTTAGCATGCAAATTAGGCCCAAGAACTCGAAAGCCTTCGAGAACAGGATCGGGGGCCCAACCCGACCTCCGTCTTACCACCCTGATCAAGCATCACCAACAAAGTGAAAGGGCAAGGCCTGGAAGATCAAAGTAGGCCTCCGGAACAGGAGCTCAGGAAGTTCCTACTGCTCTGCACCGGGACCTCTGAATAGTGAGCACGTGGAGCTGGGCTGGCTACATTATACAGAGTCTTGGCCCAGCCCACAAACCACACCCAGGCATGCTGCAGGCAAAGCTTCTAGAAGGCCCTGGAAAGGGACCACACCCTGACACACTCTGAAAGCCTGCAGCAATACATTGCAAATTAACAGTATTTATGAGCACCATGAACATAAATCTTCAGGATTAAACTCTGCAAAGCAAAAGGTTAAACAACAACATATCAGCACAATGCATAAATTACGTTATCTTGAAAGTGCTGGGTTTTTGCATTCTATTCGCCGAAGAGCGCGCACTGCCCTGATGTTGACATCCTGACAGAATCACAAAATCAAGGGGTGGTAGCCCGCTTCCACTCAACTGTGAATACCCCCTTTTGCCATTGGTTAATCAAGACAATTTGTGATTTCGAGTATTGAATTACAGAAATTTTAACTCACACACATGAACACATGTGGTGCCGAGGGCCTACAAGATTGGGCGTTTAAAAAATATGTTACAAGGAAAAGAACAAAATTATGTTACATACAACAACAAAAAATTCAGTCAAAATATAACACCTGAATCACAATATTTGACAAGTTTCACATTTTAAGGAATTCAATATGCCTTTATGTAATTGCCTCAGGATATTGTCAGTGACAGAATGGGAAGTAGGCCAGTTGAGTGCCCTTCAAGATTGCTCGAGGAAAGGGTGAATCTTATCAGTAGCCATGGTGTCACCCTGCCCAGAATAAGAGCTGACTTTTATATACTGAAACAGGAGCGTATTTCATATGAAGAGGCACTGCCATATCTTGGTTTGGGATGGGATAAAAACTCCTTATGAAGATTCCACCATCTTAGGTTAGTACTTTACATGGTTAAACTTGGCCTTTATCCGAAACCCATGGCATTTTTAATTCCAATAATCAGAAGCCCACATCTTACATTATGCAAATCACATGGTTTTCTGGAAGCCTGCTGCCTGACCTCAGTATCATCTACTAGCCATATGGGAGCCCTTTGGATCCCCATGATGCAGAGGTACTAGAGCGTCTCTGAGATTCAAAAGGCACCAGTCTCAACATGGTGCGGCGTATAGCAATGTGCTGAAAAGTAGCATATTCGAAAAACCAGGATCTCCATAAATCTGTGCCTCTGACCTCTCAATAACACCATCTCATTGCCCCTTGCATATTCCCTCCTATGTACCCCACCATTAGTAGCTTACCAACCCATTTTCAAGCCTTTGAGTGACCATAATCACCCTTTCTATTTGCCCTTAATTTGCATTCTCTCACTAACCAAGGTGCTTCTCCCACTGGTCAGTCTCAGGTGACAGGTTGGATGCACATTGCTTGGAAAAATCTGATGCATCTGTGATGCTAAACTCACGCGCTGCTGGATTAATCTAAAAATAATGATGCTATTCCACCAATGCTAATAGGCCCCCATTGAGAAAAACCCTGCATCAGTTTTACTCATGCTCTGAGCAGGCGGTAAAATTCTGACACAGTGAAGTTGCAGAATGATGCAGTGAAATGTAAATTTCACTGCATTGGTTCTGCATGGCTTTTACTGTGGGAATGCCTAACTTGCATACATTGTTCCTGGCATGGGTGTAATGTGATGCAAGGCTTTATAAACTGACGCATTGGGCCAAATCTGTCAGTTTGTAAATGTGGAGCATTGTAAGGCACTGCTTGAGGCACCACTGCATCAAAAAATGATGCATTGGTGGAGCAAAGGCCTTGCAGATGAGGCCCCTTGTTTACTGAGAGAATGCATAATTAAGGGCAAATTGGAAGGGTGATTAGGTCCTCTCAAAGACTTAAAAATAGGTTGGTGTGCTACCAAAGGTGGAGTACTATGGGGAGACCTTTGAGGCGCGATGAGATAGGGCTATTAAGAAGTCGAAAAAGGTGTGAGAGGCACAGAGGTATGGGTATCATGCTTTTACAGAGTGGTGCTCAAAAGTCCCTGCTAGAGATTACTGTACCACCCTGACCATATTTTGTGCAGCCTGGCCCCCTGTGTAATGTTCTTCAGTGCTTTTCTATTTTGCAGATGACTGCAGCAAACTTCTCAAAGTTTTTCTAGGCCTCATACCCACAAAGGTGTGCCTGACTTTTCTGACCTAAGGATATTGCCAAAGGGGGTGCTTCTGATATTCTGGGACTAGCCTCGCTAACTGTGCAAATTTATGTACCAAACAACCAAACATGGCAAATTCTTCAACCTGCAAAGCATCATATCGCACTTGGAAGCTTTGATTTGGTGTAAGTGTTTTTATTTTGAGGGAAATACTCTCCTGTGCTTCTGAGTACTGAAGCGTTACTGTTCCTCTCTCACATGTCCCTTCAACACAACAGATGACACACTCACTCAATCACTCAGAAAACATTTATGCTTTGACCATCCCATCTTGCTATTTTCCTTCTAAACGTCCCACCTTCTCCAAAATACAGGCCACCCATTCCTCATTACTCATTCATTGCAGTCCTCCACTCCATAAGCCCAGCTAAGACCAACATGAACAAGAGGGTTGTCAGCAAGCAGATTTTAAGCCTGGCTGTTCCCTTAAGTTTATAATGCTGCCCTCTTAAGGCTACACAGCCACTTCAGCATACTAATTAAGAATAGGGCTGTCCTATGCAATGAATGTACTCCCATGGTTTCTTCGGTCTGAGACGGTTGCCAGCTTATGTTGTAATACCACCTTCAACATACGGTCTTCAGCAGAATTCTAAAGCTGCCAATCTGTCTTAGGCTAAGGACTTTGCCATTTAAAGGCCGCACATTGGGCTGCCACCCATATTTAGCAGGGTCACAATTGACCTGAAGTCATCCTCTATACAGAACCTGGGGGATTGTGGGCATTCATGATCTTGCTTCAAAGGCTATTGGTTGAGGCTGGGGTATTTATGACCCAAGTGTCTGGGCAGGTCAGGCTAGCCAGTCTATTCCTTCACCTGCTGCAGAAGGAATGAGTAATCCTAGTGAAACAAAGCGCTAGGACTTTGCCCTTTTCTGTCTCTTGAAAAATATACAGCTAAATACTGATTCCACTGAATAAAACAAGTTCCACCTACCTTGAATTTTACCAATCATTTCACGAGTGAGACCTCATATTCGCCCTTTATGCCTAGCCAACTGCACAGGCATCATCCACCCCAGCTGAGAGCTTGGCTCAACCAAAATGGAAACTCACCAACATTCACCCTCTTTTACTATGAATACAGCACTTGCCTCACATACTTGTGCTCTGTTATACCCCCTAAGCCATATTTCCGCAATACAAAACACTGAAGGCCTGGCGCCCCCGTCCCCTAAGCAGTGATGGAGGGGAATCGCTTTCCCTTCCACCCATGCCTCCCCAACCCCCCAGTTGCATCTGATAAGGTCAGCGCGTGAGGCTGCCCCCAACGCACAGGAAACTCAGCTTCCACCGTGTATCAGAGGAGAAATTCTTTAGCACGTGGAGGGGGCGAGAGAGGCATCAAAGGAAAGAACAGGCCTTTCCTTTCCTCTGATGTCTCTCTCAGCATTTCAGCTGCCCGATAGCAGAAATGCCCACTAGACAGAATTTAGAGAATTTTATTTTTTATTTTTTACTTACTCATAAGGGGAGCAGCCCCTTGGGCAAGGGCCGCTCCCCAGGCGGGTAAATTATTTTAAGGTCTGTTTGTTTTTTGTTAGGTCAATTTCATACAAGGGGAGCGACCCCTTAGGCAAGGGTCACACCCCTGGGGGGCCAAATTTGATTTACGCCCTTTATGCCCTCCGTGGGAGCTGATCGACCTATTGTAATTAGGCTGATCTGCCCCGGGGGGGCAGAAACCTCTAGGCACCAGAGATGTTTGGTTTTTTTTAGACATGGGGAGCGACCCCTTAGGCAAGGGTCTCTTCCCTTGCGGGGGAATCTTTTTAGGCCATTTCTTCCCCCCTTGGGGGCAGATCGTCCTATTTTATTTTTAGGCCAATCTGCCCCCAAGGGGGGGAGGCAGAAACCACTAGACACCAGGTTTTAGTTTTTTTTTTTCAATTTCAGGCAAGGATTTTTTTTAGGTCAATTTCATGCAAGGAGAGTGGCCCCTTAGGCAAGGGTAGCTCCCCTGGGGGAGGAGGGAAATGTGTTTTAGTGCATTTCTGCTCCTCTTGGAGGCAGATCGGCCTATTGTAATTAGGCCGATCTACCCCCAGGGGGAGGGGCCGAAACCTCTAGGCACCAGGGATTTTTTTTTTGTTTTGTTTTTTAGAGTGGCGAGCAACCCCTTAGGCAAGGGTAGCTCCCCTGGTGGGCAATTTTATTTTAGGCCTTTTCTGCCCCCCTCGAGGGCAGAAATCACTAGGCACCAGGGATTTTTTTTTGCACCAGTTTCGCACAAGGGAAGAGACCCGTTAGGCAATGGTCGTTTCCCTGGGGGAAAATTTATTTTAGGCCATTTCAGCCTATTTCTATTAGGCCACTCTGCCCCTGGGGGGGCAGAAACCACTTAGTCACCAGGGATTTGTGTGTGTGTATGTGTTGGTTTTGTTTGGGGGGGCAGCCTCTTGGGCAAGGGTAGCTCCCCATGGGGGCATATTACTGTTGGCCATATCTGCCCCCCTTGGGGGTAGATCGGCCTATTTTTGGAAGGCCCATCTGCCCCCAAGGTGGGCAGAATGCACACCAGAGACCAAGGAAGATTTTTTTTCAAAAAAAGAGGGAGGGGGTATGGCCATACCCCCACCCCAAATAAAGGGAACCAAAGTTGTTCTGCCCAACCAGTGGGCAGAAGAGGCAATTACCCCCTATCCACTCCCCGGGGGCGCAGAAAGCCTACTAGATGCCAGAGAATAAAATAAATAAATAGTTGTTGATGGCTACCAACCAGTATGGGCGTGGTAATGCCCCTACCCCAACTGAAGGGGGTAACAGTCTATCAGCTCTCCCCTGCACACTAAAACATCTTATCCCATGGTAAGCAAGAGGACATTTGATTATTTTGGTTTTACATTTGGGCCACTTGGACTGGTAAGGCTGCACTTTTTGGACTTTGGGACGCTGCCATGTTGAAAAATCCACAAGACCTAGACACATCTGAAAACTAAACATCTGGGTGAGTCCAGGATGGTGTGCTTCACATGCACCCCACCCCATTTTCCTACCCACAAAGCCCTGCAAACCTCCAACTTTGCTGGAAATCACATGTTTTTCCCACATTTTTGTGATGGAACCTCACGGAATCTGATTGTCGCATCTATACAGATAAAAATTCGGCCCCACTTGTCAGCCAATTTTTTTTTTTGCAGACTTCCCTTTTGACCCGCTTGGTTCCCTCTCAATTTCGACATGTTTTTGGCTCTTCCCTGTCACAGGCACTTGCCCCACCTACACAAGTGAGGTATCATTTTTATCGGGAGACTGAGGGGAACGTTGGGTGGTAGGAAATTTGTGCTGGTGCAGTGACCCCAAACAGAAATGTGGGGAAAATGTGATTGTTTTGCTAAATTTGAGGTTTGCTGAGGATTCTGGGTAAGAAAACACTGGGAATCCAAGCAAGCCACACCTCCCTCGACTCCCTCAGGGGTCTAGTTTTCAGAAATGTTTGGGTTTGGTAGGTTTCCATATATGGCTGCTGAGCCCAGGACCAAAAACGCAGGTGCCCCCTGCAAAAACAGGTAGTTTTATGTTTGATAATTTTGATGTGTCCACATAGTGTTTTGAGGCATTTCCTTTCATGGGTACTAGGCCTGCCCACACAAGTGAGGTACCATTTTTATCAGGAAACTTGGGGAAATGCTGGGTGGAAGAAAATGTGTGGCTCCTCTTAGATTCCAGAACTTTCTATCACCGAAATGTGAGGAAAAAGTGTATTTTATGCCAAATGTTGAGGTTAGCAAAGGATTCTAGGTAACAGAACCTGGTGAGAGCCCCACAGGGCAACCCATCTTTGATTTCCCTAGGTTTCTAGTTTTAAAAAATGCACAGGTTTGGTAGGTTTCCCTGGGTGCCGGCTGAGCTAGAGGCCAAAAACCACAGCTAGGCACTTTGCAAAAAACAGCTCTGTTTTCTTTGGGAAAATGTTGTGTGTCCACATTGTGCTTTGGGGCATTTCCTGTTGCGGGCACTAGGTCTACCCACACAAGTGAGGTGCCATTTTTATCGGGAGACTTGGAGAAACGCTGGGTGGAAGCAAATTTGTGGCTCCTCTCAGATTCCAGAACTTTCTGTCGCCGAAAAGGGAGGAAAAGGTGTTATTTTTGCCACATTTTGAGGTTTGCAAAGGATTCTGAGTAACAGAACCTGGTGAGAGCCCCACAAGTCACCCCATCCTGGATTTCCCCAGGTGTCTAGTTTTCAGAAATGTGCAGGTTTGGTTGGTTTCCTTAGATGCCGGCTGAGCTAGAGCACAAAATCCACAGCTAGGCAGTTTGCAAAAAACATGTCAGATTTCAATGCTAAAATGTGATATGTCCATTTGCGTTTTCTGTCGCAGGCACTAGGCCTACCTACACAAGTGAGGTACCATTTTTATCGGGAGACTTGGGGAAATACAGAATAGAAGAAGAAGTGTTATTGCCCCTTGTCTTTCTCTACATTATTTCCTTTCAAATGTAACATGGTGTGTAAAAAAGATGTCTATTTGAGAAATGCGCTGTAATTCACATGCCAATATAGAGACCCCGGAATTCAGAGACGTGCAAATAACCACTGCTTTTCAACCCCTTATTTTGTGCCCATTTTGGAAATACAAAGGTTTCCTTGATACCTATTTTTCACTCTTTATATTCCAGCAAATGAATTGCTGTATACCCGGTATACAATGAAAACCCATTGCAAGGTGCAGCTCTTTTTTTGGCCCTGGAAACCTAGGGTTCTTGATGAACCTATAAGCCCTATATATTCCCGCAACAAGAAGAGTCCAGCAGACTTAACGGTATATTGCTTTAAAAAATCTGACATCACAGGAAAGAGTCGCAGAGTAAAACATGGAGAAAAATTGCTGTATTTTTCACCTCAATTTCAATATTGTTTTATTTCAGCTGTGATTTTCTGTAGGAAAACCTTGTAGTATCTGCACAAATGACCACTTACTGAATTCAGAATTTTGTCTACTTTTCAGAAATGGTTAGCTGTCCAGGATCCAGCATTGGTTTTTCTACCCATTTCTGCCACTAATTGGAAGGAGGCTAAAAGCACAAAATATAGTAAAAATGGGGTATGTCCCAGTAAATTGCCAACATTTTGTTGAAAAATTTGGTTTTATGTTTCAGGTCTGGCTGTTCCTGAAAGCTAGGAAGATGGTGATTTTACCACCACAAAACCTTTGTTGATGCCATTTTCAGGGAAAAAGCCACAAGCCTTCTTATGCAGCCCTTTGTTCCCTTTTTTTTAAAAAAAAATAAATGTTTGCTGTATTTTGCCTAATTTCTTGGTCTCCTCTGGGGAACCCAGAAACTCTGGGTACCTTTAGAATCCCTAGGATGTTGGAAAAAAAGGATGACAATTTGGCGTGGGTAGTTTACGTGGACAAAAAGATATGAGGGCCTAAGCGTGAACTGCCCCAAATAGCCAAAAAAAGGCCTGGCTCCCAAGGGAGAAAAGGCCTGGCAGCGAAGGGGTTAAAATTCGAAGTTTCTGAGCAGTAATGTATCAAAATGTCTGCTACTCTATCCTGCTTCAAAAGTAAGGATTCTATAGCAACTGATGATTAATATGAGATCTGCGGAAGTAAAGCCGAACTTGGCCCACAATGCACCTTTTCACCATTTTCTTAAGTCCTAAGGCCCTGATTATTTGTGGCTCATACTGACTCTTTTTGCTATATTATGATGATGATGCAGAACAAGAAAATATTGCTTGTGTTTAGCTCATAATCACATAATGTTTATAGTTTTTTGTTTAGTCCTAGTGATTTAATATACATTGATATTCAAAGGTAGGACCATAAGAATTCCCATGGAGTTTTTTCACACACTAAGGGGATCATTATGAAATCGCCACGGGCACCAACATACCACTTCGGAGGCAACCATTCGTCCTCCAGATTATGGACAATGCCGGACTTCCACCAACCTTAGGGTGGAAATCCGGCAGTAGCCATGCTAGCTGACGGATGTGTCCTGTTGGTGCTACCACCTGCACCGCCCCACCAGAAGGATGCCACCAGCCGTATTAAGAGCTTTAATACGGCCTGGCGGTGTCCAGCTTACGGGACGCTACTGGCGGTAGCAGCAACCCTTCCCGTTCCCTGCCAGACGATCTTCTCCCTAGAACAGGTAAGGTGATCGTCTGACATGGGAGGGGGTGGGAGGGCGGATGGTGTTGTGTGTGTGTGTGTGGTGTCTGCATGTGTGTATGAATGTGTGTGTTCGTATGTGAATGTGAGTGTTGTGGTGTATGCATGGTTGTATGCGTGTGAGTCAATGCATGTATGAATGCTGAAGTGAGTGCATTTCTGCATGTCAGAGTGCATGCGTGTGAGTATGCATGTTTGGATGTCTGTGTGTATGCGTGCCTGAACACATGTGAGTATGTATGAGTGAATGCGTGTATGGATGAGTGAGTGTATGCATGTCTATGAGTGTGTGCGTGAATGGGGGGTGGGAGGTGTGTAAATGGATCAGAAGGGGTGGGTGTGTGTGTGAATGGATTGGAGGGGTGTGGAGCGTGTTTGCATCGGGAGGGGGAGTTTGGATAGGGGTGTGAGGGTGAGTTTGGATGGGGTAGGTGGGTGGCTGTTAGGTGCTTGCTGGGGGGGTGGCGGAGCCCATCTACCGGTGACAGGGAAGGAATTCCTGGACAGCAGTAGGTCATACCGCCATGGTTTTCGTGGTGTTGCTACTGCCGCGGAAACCATGGCTGTAGGATGGCTCATAATACAGCTGGCGGTACTCTGTGGTCTGCCGGATCGGAGATGAACATCTCCGGCCCAGCGGTTCATACCACCATGGCGGTATGAGTGGTGATCTGGTGGTTTGGCAGCGGTCAACCTACCACACTCATATTGTGGCTGTAGACACCGCCAGCCTGTTGGCAGTGATACCGCCACATTAACACTGGCAGTCAAAAGATCGCCAGGATCAAAATAAGGGCCTAAGTCGGTTTTAACAGACAGCAAACAAAACACATCTGTTCAGCTCTCTCATTCTTGGTCTTTTGGGGTCACGACAGCCTGCCCACAGCAAAGAGAAATGTGATAACGTGTGCACCTCTTTCTATGATAGATATTGTTAGTGCATCTGACCTTAATAAGTAAACTTACAAGGGGACCCGAGTAGGTCGATGAACCATTTGACTCGCAATTAAGATGATCCCACCATAACTCCAGTACATGGAGATCAATAATCAATAATCAGTACACAATATCAATAATCATCAATGATCAATGACATTAATAATCAATAGAGTCAGTAATTGTCACACACCATGACCTTTCAGTCATGAATAACCACACCTTTTAGTAAGTTAGAATAGTTATTTTCCTATATTAACAATGCTAATGTCATGTAAATTAATCTCACAATCATGATGCACATACAAAAACAACACTGGCTGTCCAAAGCGACGGAAGAAACATAATCTAATCAAAGCTTGAACTATTACACATTCTAAGGTTACAGTACAAATTAATAATAAGAACAATTTCGTAAACAAGATCGCATACAGGTAGCTTCAGCAAAGAAACTTATCAAGTACCATTCCTTATTAGCAGAATTTCATTAGTGAGGATCCTTAACTAACACCAGATTAGCATCAGCATGTTGGGTTTCATGCAAAACAATTTAGTAACACGAATTTGGAAAAATCTAACTATGGCTCTTGTAAAAACAGTGCGGTTGGTACCCAGAATGCAAAAACAAATATGCATATCAAATACATGGGTACAATAATACCTCTCCTCAATTTGGATTGGCAAGCTAAGATAGTCTTCATCATCAGGACATCAGTTGATCAGCAAGACATCAGGATTCAGCATCAAAGTTCAGAAAACACAAAGGGGGTGATTCTAACATTGGCGGGCGGCGGAGGCCGCCAGCCAATGTTCCCCCGTCAAAATACCGCTCCGCGGTCACAAGACCGCGGAGGGTATTTTGAGATTTGCCCTGGGCTGGCGGGCGGCCGCCAAAAGGCCGCCCGCCAGCCCAGGGCAAATCTACCTTCCCACGAGGACGCCGGCTCCGAATGGAGCCGGCGTAGTGGGAAGGTGCGACGGGTGCAGTTGCACCCGTCGCGTATTTCAGTGTCTGCTTTGCAGACACTGAAATACTTTGTGGGGCCCTCTTACGGGGGCCCCTGCAGTGCCCATGCCATTGGCAGGGGCCCCGCGGCACCCCCTACCGCCATCCTGTTCCTGGCGGGAGACCCGCCAGGAACCGGATGGCGGTAGGGGGTGTCAGAATCCCCATGGCGGCGGAGCGCGCTCCGCCGCCATGGAGGATTCTGTAGGGCAGTGGTAAACCGGCGGGAGACCGCCGGTTTACCCTTTCTGGCCGCGGCTGAACCGCCGCGGTCAGAATGCCCTTGGGAGCACCGCCAGCCTGTTGGCGGTGCTCCCGTGGTCGGTGACCCTGGCGGTCACCGGCCGCCAGGGTCAGAATGACCCCCAAAGTCTTTAAGTAACTTGAAAGAACAGAGGTAAACCCTCAACAAGAATAGAAAGCATGGCGTCACGTCTCTTGGTTTAGTCCCGTTAAGTTAATTTCCCTTAAACTATTTCCCAAATCCCTATTGGTCAAGGGATCGCATGTTCACACTTTGTCCAATAAAACTAATACTCCAAATCTATGAATTCTACCATTACTACGTTCACATGTCGCTGATTGTTTTTTCCTTCAATGTTCACATCATCCGGCTCGTCAGGTAACAAAATTGTTGCAGCTTCTACTCCAGTCAGTGTCTCCATTGTTCTCTACCTGGGAAAGTCAGTCTTACACACATCACATAAATAATGTTACATTTATAAAGAACAGCATCTTCTAGCAGTCGGTTCTCATGAGAAAACTTTCTCATCTACGAGCACATTTACAAAATACAATGGAAAATCACAGTTTAACTCTCTAGGACAGCCATTTATTAAACTTTAAGAAATACATCTTGACATGAGGCCCAGCAACTAGACCAAGACCTTCACTAAGATAAAGCCTAAAATTAATAAATCTAATACATAATGCATAACCTTTATTATGACATATTACTACATTAGTCAAACATATGCTCCACATTTCACAGCATTCGACTATTAATAAGTACACTTTGTGAACATTGGCAGGCACTCACCGTAATCACATTTTCAAATGTGTGCATTAGTTTTCTACGTTATTATATTTTCTACACAAATCCATTACTCAGAATACATGAACACTCATTAATATTTTTTATTAAAACACCTGCACTAGCAACATTTAGGTGAATTCTAATTTGTAACTCTCAGTAAAAAGGGAAACTACACAGCATAATGTGTTGCCTGTTATATGCTGTTACTTTCTGTTCATTCTTTGGCACAACAATAACTGTAATATTTACTCCTTTATTTGTGCATACATGCTGCACTATTGTTGCAAAAAACACCTTTAATATTGCTATTTCAGTTTTTGTTTTGTGTGTGATCTCTCTGGAGAAAAGTTGGGGGAAATCCAACAAAATACATTTTCTCTGACAGGTGTTCTGTATTTCTAATTTGGAACCCTTTCAGATAAGTTTGGGAGGAGTTCCTAGGACACCTGTCCGTTTTCCCTGTTAAAAAAAAAAACCTGCCATACCTCACCTTTCTGAGAACTAAGCGGTTCATTTACAAGCCCCTTGAGCGGCTGTGGTGTCACTTTTTGTGATGCACCGGCAGCGCAAACCTTTAAAACATATCTATAAGTCCTTGCAAAGTCACTCTGTGTGGCTCTGAAAGACGTCATAGATAATGACAAAGGCAAGGCAGTGCAAAATGCTGTGTTGCCTTACTCTGTGCTAGAGAGGTGTTCCATGGGTGTTGTGGTCAGTGTTCCCACACAACACCCATCGATTTTGACGCATCCCCAGATTTGCAAGACTTTGTAAACTGGGAGATGTGTCAAAAGCATATGCATCCCTGGGGGAGCAGCAACAAGGTGAAATATCTTTAATTCTCCTCATTTTGTCTTCTTTCTACGTGTGCTAAATTCTGCAGCACACATAGAGGAAAATACCTCCCAGGATTGTTTTTGTGCAGGAAGGTGCCCCTTCCCCCACAAAAACAATCCTGCATGAAATGCAGGCACCCTTGCACCATGGTGCAAAGATGCCTGCATTGGGGCTAGGCTGACAAAATGGCACCAGTGCAGGGGGTAAGGACAAGAATGCACTGTAGGCCATAGATATGGTGCATTCCTGTCCTTTCCCTTTGACCCATGGCAGCACTGCAAGGTGACTTGCTGCTCTGCCCTGTGCCAAAAGCCCTTAAATATAGGCCTTAGGGCTATATAATAAGTATAACCTGGACTGGTCTGCCGAGCAACATGGAGCCCAATAGTCAGGCCTCAAAAAATCCCCATGAGGGAGCTACAAACAGGAATAAGTTGCAATATAGAGATGTCTCACTCATTTTGTCAGCAAATTCCTAGATAGGAGGTGCCCATTCTGCTGCCAGGGTTGTTAAGCTTAACTATTAAAAGGAATCTCCATTATTCAAAAGTACTTCAAATTATATTCTGAATCTGTTAAAATGGTGAATGGTAACATAGTGATAAGGTATAATGTATGGGGCGCAGTGACTGAACATATGATATCAATAGGTTTTCTGGTCACAGGAGATAAGGTCTTAGTGTTCATTACGGCAAGTGCAGCTTATCTGAAGGAGATATTTTACTCATGGATAGATTTGACCCATAACCCAAGTTACCGGATATAAACATGTAAGAACTTATGTTAGACAATACTTGTTGCATGCCATGTGAAAGAAAGAACTTCCTATAAATTCCCTAGAACACATGATATGGTTTAGTGAGCCACTACCTCAAGCAAGAGAGTGAGTTAGAATGGGGTGATTGTAGCTCCAAGGCCTTTGTTGCACTTTTAGCAGGATATGCACTGCACCCACATCTAAACAACTGAAAAATAAAACAGGTGAGAGCTATGATGCCAAAATGAATAACAGTGAACCAATGCCTTAGACGGTGCATGCTACAAGTGATGGGGATGAACGGGAACACTGTAGTTGCACATGGTGCACAATAGTCCACAGATTATAAATACAGTAATGGGCAAACTGCCCACTAGCTGAGATGAAGTGGCTTTCTGGATCATTTACAAAACTAATCAGCTGGGAACAGAATACCCTCACAATGCCTCAAGAAAAGCATATAAAATTAACTATGTGCTTTACTGTGAGAATGGTACCATCCGTTGTGTAGTGTACTATACATATATTTGTCAACATAAATGCTGACTAGGATGCAACTCATATCTCTTTTACCAAGTGTTCTAAAGCAAAGAAATAATATACTTAGCACCACACCCGTGGTTATTTTGGGAGTGCAACTAATAGAAAACATCTAGGAAGTCCCATCAGTTGTTCTTAGTAACATCTGGACGTAAAAGTGCACTGTTGACTATACACCAGTGACATGCCACTGTAGAACCTGTGAGAGTGTGAATTTTCTAATCTGTGTTATTAATAATTTTAATGTATTAACCATACAGCGAATTAACATACAAAAACGGGTGACTTTTAAAAATGGTAGCCATAATTAATTTCTATTCTTTGACTGAGCAAAAATCTAACTAAAGTTGTGGTTATTTTCTGTGGTTCAATGCTTACATAAAAGTGTGTTAAATGGCTTAATAGATGTGTACACAGCTACCCCTAGTGGGTTGCTGCAAAATGTCGTACAAGGTCAAGTTTATAAAGTTCTTGCATAAGTTGGATATTCTATTGTTTGAAATTGTCACTAATACATGGTTTCTTCCTCGAGGACAGAAGTAGATGTTACAATGTGAGAAGTTTCTTCCTGGGAAGAGAAGTTTAGATGAGACGGAAGAGGAAAAGTTACTGTTATGAATGTGCCCTGGTTATTGTTGATGTCATAACAATTTAGTTTATCAATTAGGTGTACTATTGGTTGAATCGTAACCACCCCATGTACTGACTAATCATAAACTTTTTGAAGATTAGTAGAACAAGATGGGTAGGAGATTCTAGGTTCTAGAGAGGGAGATGAGATTGTGCGTTCAAGAGGTCCTGATGGTTTGAGTCATACTAGCAGTTTGGGTTTAGCTGTCATTAGGCCAGATCTTCCGAAGACTTACCTGATGGTGTCCCTTTGTTGAGGTAGACTGTGTGTTGTTGTTCTATGGGTAATGTATGAATTTGCATTGTTATATGTGTCTCTTTCGCTTTGCAGGTACCAGCTGCAACATATAGTTTACATTCTGCATATTAATAGTAAAGTTTTTTTATAATAACCCGTTAGTATGGTTTCCTAAATTTGTGTTTCTAAATTATTTTACAAGAAGTCCAACATGTTAATGCTAATTTGTGATTAGTGACGGTATTAACTTTCAAATGCTCGAGATTTATACTGACACTCTTTGATTGTTTGTACTAATGTATACATTACCATTATTACCAATTCTGGTGTTAATAATCAGTGTTATGATATTGGAGATTATTTGCTTGATTGTTTTGATTAAGCTCAGATACATAAGATATTCCAATCAGCCACTATTCATTCTATATGCTCATCACTGATGGTTGAGAGTTATTTTCGTGACATTAGCATTGTTAATCTAGGGAAATAAATTCATAATACTTCTTAATAGACTGGTGTGGATATTGTTTGAGGGTCAGAATTCTAAATATATTGTTTACTGTTGATAATCACATTGCCCATTGATGACATCCCCTTGTTCATTTGTCCCGTCGATCCATTGACCTCTCGCGCAAAATCCACCATTCAGTTTAAAGTAATAGCTAGGATTACATGGCGCTGCAGCAGTTTTTGGTAGCAGATTATGGTTACGTCATGGAATGACGATGTCATAATGGGACTAATGTGATTTGTGGATTTGTTTTTCGTTTTCCAAAAAATTGCTTTGCTGTTTTTTCTGAAATGTTATACGGATTTGACAAAATGAGTTGCTAGTTGCCTTAAGTGATTTTCCCCAGTTCTTGGAGACCCTCTAGGTTGAAGGGTATGTTCCTAGGGGTGTTTGGTTGATTTGAGTGAGGTGATTTGCGCTTGCAAAGCTTAAGCTAATTTGCAGATGATTGAAGTGTATACGAGTTTAAAGGAGTGGAAGTACTCCATTAGATTTTAGAAGGAGTGGGCATACTCCAATAGGTATGAGAGCAAGGAAGGCGCGTTCTTCATTTGAGTGTGGCTATTAATGCAGGGAAATTATCCACGTGGTTGTTGACGACAGACCTAAGGAGAGAGGTCTGGGACTCTGGAGTATATTGACAAGTGTAGTGAGACACTTGGTATATGTTGGAATTTGTCTATTTAATAGACCTATCCGGCGTGATTGGTAAATCAAGATTGTGAGATAATTGGTGCGATTGGAATTATACTGAGATTTGGTGAGTACTAAGTGCACTAGGACAACAGTCCAATGATCAGTTGAGAAGTGAAGTTTGCAGGTCGAATTTTACTCGCGAATGAGGGGAACTGTGAAAAAGAGTAGGCAAAAGCTAAAGGTTACTTTGGAAGGTTCCTGAAGCGATTGTATTACCCTACCTGCAGTAAATGGGCAAATCTGTTTTTTTCTTATTTTGGTTTTAAGTTTGCTCGCAATTTAATATTGTGTTGATTAAATGTGTGAGTTGTGAAAGAAATCAGAACGATAGACTTTGACAGCGTATCAGCGATCGCGCTGAGAAGGGGTGTGTGTGTTAATGTGACGTAAGTGGTGCAACGCAGGGATTGGTTGAATAGTGATAAGGGTCATGCACGGATTCGTCAATCAGTCCAATAATAAAGTAACGCGATTGGAAGGTGAGAGGGTCGAAGAAAATTGTGGGATCATAGTCACTTTACCTGATTGTTTTTTTTTTATAACAGATTTTATTATTTGTTTTGCTTAGTTTAACTCAGTTCGTAAATATTTTTTGATGAATATATTCCGGCACTCGAAGGAGATATTGGCCCACCAGAAAATACTCCAGCATATATTGTAGTTGAGGAGAAAGGTGCAGGAGCGTGTTTTTGGTTGAAACATTAGCTTAAGATTACAAGGAAAGAAGACTGCTTAGCTTTTCCAGAAAATGGAATGTTTAATTTGAGGATTTTTGAGAATCTGAGATTGAAAATTTACAGTTTAAAACCTCCACCGAGGCCAGCACAGTACGAAGCTTTAGCGATTTGGGAGCTAGTAGCTAGACAGCAACAATCATTGAAATTTGAAAAGAAAATGAGGAAAGCGAAAAAAAAACACTAACTAGATGGGATGAAGAGCAGAAAAGGTGGAGAATAGGAACACTATAGGGAATCTGATTATTTCCTGCAAGGACAAAGGAGGATGAGGATGAATCAAATGATGGAAAGAAAAAGAAAAAGAGTTCTTCAGTGACTAAAGAGCAAAAATTTAGGGGCATATTTATACTCCGTTTGCGCCGAATTTGCGTCGTTTTTTTCGACGCAAATTCTACGCAAAACTAACTCCATATTTATACTTTGGCGTTAGATGCGTCTAGCGCCAAAGTTCATGGAGTTAGCGTCATTTTTTGGCGTGAACACATTCCTTGCGTTAATGATATGCAAGGTAGGCGTTCCCGTCTAAAAAAATGACTCCCAGGCATGTGCGTGGTATTTATACTCCCGGGCAAAAATGACGCCCGGGAGTGGGCGGGGCAAAAAACCCCGCATTTGCGCCTGAATTTAACGCCTGGGTCAGGGCAGGCGTTAAGGGACCTGTGGGCTCAGAATGAGCCCAGAGGTGCCCTCCCCTGCCCCCAGGGACACCCCCTGCCACCCTTGCCCACCCCAGGAGGGCACCCAAGGATGGAGGGACCCACCCCAGGGACATTAAGGTAAGTTCCGGTAAGTATTTTTTTTATTTTTTTTTGTGGCATAGGGGGGCCTGATTTGTGCCCCCCTACATGCCACTATGCCCAGTGACCATGCCCAGGGGACAGAAGTCCCCTGGGCATGGCCATTGGGCAAGGGGGCATGACTCCTGTCTTTGCTAAGACAGGAGTCATGTTAATGGGGGATGGGCGTCGTAAAAAAATGGCGCAAATCGGGTTGAGGCGATTTTTTTGACTCAACCTGACTTGCCCCATTTTGAGACGCCCATACGCCATTTTCCCCTACGCCGGCGCTGCCTGGTGTACGTGGTTTTTTTTCACGCACACCAGGCAGCGCCGGTCGGCTAACGCCGGCTAACGCCATTCTATAAATACGCCGCCCGCATGGCGCTTCAGAATGGCGTTAGACGGCGCTAATTTTTTTGACGCTAAACTGCGTTAGCGCAGTTTAGCGTCAAAAAGTATAAATACGGGCCTTAAAGTCTTAAAAAGAGTCATGTTTAATGATGACAATAAGTAAAGATTAAATAGTTTCTGAGATTTTAGAGACTTATCCTCCACCAAACATGAATCAGAGAGATCAGAGGTCAAGAGAGAGTGGATCAAATGGGACTGGAATTAATAATACGATTCCTACTGCACCATCCACATCAGAGATATCACAGGATACCCTGAACAATGAAAGAGTTCAGATGCAGAGTAGTTTCAATGATTCACTGAACAATAGGCAGCAGTTGGAAATAAATACTCCTGAAATACAGCCGGAGGGTCGGTCATAAGGACGACTAATAATTTAATGTTCTCTCCTGGGAAACAAGGATTGGGTATGATTGAAAGAGAGCCTGTTCAAATACAGATTCTACAAATGCAGAGCATGGGCGTAGGACAGATACAGAGGGCTGGATCTTTAGCTAGTCCAGATGAAATTTCTGTACCTATTACAATGGGTCCGGTAGCTCCATTATATGCATGCATAAACAATAGTGGAGTAAATTCTCTGATCCAAGTTCAAAATGGGGTTTTGGAAAAATCAACTCCTAGACAAGGACTAACAATGAATGAGACTAATTCTTTAATAGAGTTGTCTCCTGTTGAAAATACTGCGATCAGAGGGGAGAGATTAATGATTCCACAACATTGTGCAAGTACAAGCACAAGAGCAAGATTTGGGTGCACAATCTAATGAAGTTTCTTTGAAAGGTTAATCTGCACAAGAAATAACAAAGTGGTTGGAAAATTTAAGTAATTCAAAGATCCAAGAAAAGAAAGACAGGGAAGAAGACACAATTAACAGAGTGAGGTTGTCAATGGAAGGAAATGAACTTGTGGAAGGGACCATGGGTGTGAACAGACTTGAATCCTATACTGAAGCCCAATTGAGATGTTTGTGTAAAATAATTACCAGAGGAGCAGATAAGGTACACCAGCGGTCACAAGAAATAGCAGATGAGTATGATATTGATTTATCAAAAATGAAAAGTCTGAAAAGAAGTTACAGATTAAACATGGATGAGGAAGATTTTATACACATGAGATCTGCAGGGATAAAAACACATCTTAGAGAATTACTTGCAAGAGTGTAGGTTTGGAGAGCATTAGATAAGTGGGAAGGCAGATGGGTCAAGAAAAGGGAAAGACCAAAGAAGGATGACACAACACAGGCAGGAGATTCAGTGAAAATGTTACCAATGAGGGAAACGGCACGAGGGAATTTTGTACATGTACCTTGGAGTAGGGGTGATATCTTAAGTTTTACAAATGATTACCCAAGGTTGAGAGAAAAACCAGCGGAATGGTATAAGCAGACAGATACGTTTGTGAAACTTGCAAAATGTCTGTGGGAAGACCTAAATACACTTTTTGATGTTGTTCCGGCAGATTTGTGGATTGAATGCAAAACGAGTGTGGATTGGCCAACAAGTGAGCCACAAAGGGATCTGAAAACAGGTGCACCATCTCCAGAAGAAATGAAATATTACTATAAAGTTATTGAGTTTCTGAAAATGAGAGTTTCGCTGAAAAATGTTGATTGGCAGCACATAGACAGGACAGCACAGGAAGGGAAGGAATTGGTTCATGCATATAATGAAAGGTTGTTGAAGGCGTTCAAACAATTTAGTGGTGTGGAGACAATTGAAAAGGAGAGCATGATTCATTTGGACTTTAGGTTTGTTGAAGGGTTAAAACCAGAAATAAGTCAGATGATTAAGAATCATCTAATCTGCTGGCAAGCAAAACCGATTGATGAAGTATTGCAGTATGCCAAATACTGTAGTGATGAGATAGAGTTGAAGCAGAAAAAGCTGAAAGAAAAAGCAATGGTGATGCAGATTAATGTTGCACCGACAGGATTGCAGGGACATTTTCAACAACTGCCACAAGGGGATAGTTTGTTTTAGAATCAAGGTAGAGGCAGAGGTCAAGGTGGAATGATGCTTCTGGTGGTCAACAGAAATGTGGATTTGATTTCAGTGGTGATGCAGAATGAGCAACTGAGGCGAAAAGTGTTACCTTGTCATAATTGCGGGGTAATTGGACATTGGAAAAGACAGTGTTCGATGTTAATTCATAGTGGTGTTGTACAACAGACAAATGGGGTCAATTCATATCAGAGCATGAGAGGACCTAGAATGGGGGGGCCAAAATCTGAATTTCCAGAATAATATGAATAACATGCAAGGTTATCAGCCTTTACAACCAATACAGCGGGTACATCATGCACAGCCACAGGTACATCAAGTACAAATGTCACAAATACAACAAATGCAGCCCCAGGTGCAGATGGTGCCTGTACAGCAAATACACATGCAGAGACAGGTTCAAATGATACTGAATACTATGGATCAACAACAGTTAATGCTTTTGCAAGTGGTCACGAATCAGAAAAAGAACAAAAGTGGAAAAACAGCTGAACAGTTTCCTTTACACAGTGAGGATGAAATAAAAGATGAATGGCCGTTGGATAGTTCAGATGAGGAGGAGTAAGTGACGGCAGCATCATTAGAAGTGGATCGGAGAGGTCCTTATGTGAAGAGTGAAGTACATGGTCATGAAGTTAATTTTCTGGTCGATACGGGAGCAACACATTTGGCAGTAAGAACTGTAGAAGTTCCAGACATACCGATTTCAGAGAGGACAGTTCAGATAGTAGGAGTTGTGAACAAACATTTGACTAACACTCTTACAGAACCAGTTCTTGTGAAGGTTGGCAATTTCAGAGATTTTCACCGTTTTGTCATTTGTGATTTTAGTCCGGTTTCATTACTAGGAAGAGATTTGCTTTGTAAGATAAATTGTTCAATTTCATGTTCAACTAAAGGGATTGAGATTGAGACAAATAGTGATGGAGAGGGCTCGACAATTACTGTTGAAAAGGAATTGGTATCCATGGAGTTTCCTTTGATTAATTTTGATGTACATACTGATGAAAATGAGCAGACAAACGAAAACAACAATTCAGTAGACTTAATTAATTTCTTTCCAGTTTTTGAAATAAAAGATCTCCCAGTGGACTTACGAGAGTCAAGTCAAAGGTTTGGGATTTATCAAGAAAAGACATTGGTTTGATTAAAGAAGTTGAAGGAGTCAGAGTTTCCACAAACTGCACAATATCCAATGACAAATGAGGCAATTGAGGGGACAAGTCCTTTAATAGAACAATTTTTGGAGCAGGGAGTTTTGAAGGAAGTGATGAGTAGCCCCTGCAATTCACCGATAATGGGTTTGAAAAAGCCAAGTGGGAAAATTCGTCTTGTTCAGTATTTGAGGAAAATGAATGATACTGTGGTGAAATGTTGTCTAGTTGTGCCAAATCCAGTCGTGATAATGTTTCAGATTTCGTGTGATGCAGAATGGTTCATAGTGATTGATTTGTGCCAAGCATTCTTTTCTGTGCCTCTACATGAGGACAGTAGATATCTCTTTTGTTTCAAATTACTAACCAGAGTCTATTGTTGGTGTAGAATTCCTCAAGGGTTTTTGGAGTCACCATCAATTTTCAATGAGATTTTGAAAAATAATTTGGAGTCATTGGTAATGCCTTACCAATCGACATTGGTGCAATATATTGATGATTTGTTAATTGCATCAAATACGAAGGAAGGTTGTAGGGAGGATACAATTGCATTGTTGAACTTTTTGGGAGACAATGGACATAAGGTATCTCCTACAAAATTGCACTATTGTCAGAGAGAAGTAAAGTACTTGGGTCATTTGATTCAAAAAGGATCTAGAAGAATTTCAAGAGAAAGAATAGCGACAATTATGAAAATGAAAATACCAAGTTCACAAAAAGAGTTGAGAATGTTCCTGGGAATGGTAGGATATTGTCATCAGTGGATTCCAAATTTTTCAGCCATTTCTAAACCTTTGCAGAGACTAACGCATAAGGATGGTTCAGATCCCATAATGATGGATGAAGAATGCATGAGAGCATTTACTGAGTTGAGAGAAAGTTTGTGTCAAGCTACAGCTTTAGGTATGCCTGATTACACCAAAACTTTCCTATTGTTTTGTCATGAGCGTGATGGATGTTCTTTGTGTGTCTTGACATAGACACATGGTGGTGTCAATTGTCCAGTAGAATATTTTTCAGCTACTTTGGATCACGTTGCAGTAGCCTTACCAGGATGCTTACGAGCAGTTGAAGCAGTTAAGCAGAGTATAACTCAAGGTGAAAATATTGTGATGGGTTATCCTCTGACAGTAATGGTACCTCATTCAATAGAAATTCTATTGACCAGATCGAGGACACAATACCTAACGAATGCAAGATTGACACGTTATGAGACAGCGATTCTTGGGGTACCAAATGTGACAATAAAGAGGTGTACAGTACTTAACCCAGCAACATTGTTATCAGATGAGAGAGATGATCCAGACAAAATATGTGACATTGAACATGATTGTTTAGAAGTGCCAGAATTATGTACAAAGCCAAGAGATGATATCAAAGATATTTGTCTGGAAGACAATGACCAAATTATCTTTGTTGATGGTTCCTGTCTAAGAGACAATAGAGGTGCATTAAGAGCAGGCTATGCAGTGTGCCCAGTTACTAGCATACTAGAAGCGTCATGGCTTAAAGGAGTGATTTCTGCTCAAGTTGCAGAATTGGTGGCTCTTACTAGAGAATGCCAACTATCAGACCAGATGAAAGTAACAATCTACACAGATAGCCAGTACGGAATTGGTATCGTACACGATTTGGGGCAAATTTGGTCACTAAGGGGTTTTCTCACATCATGGGGATCACCTGTAAGGAACAGCGAAAGGATACACGATTTACTACAGGCTATACAGAAACCTGAGAAAATTGCCGTGCTTAAATGCAATGTACACCAGAGACGTCAAGATTGTGTAACTTTGGGAAATGCTTATGTAGACCAGGTTGCAAAATGTTGTGACTTGAATGGTATTTCACTCAAAGGAAATTGGGAATTAAAGTCTGAAAATGATAAAATGTATACAAATTTTACGATGCAAATTGTTGAGACCTTAGAAGAGTTGAAAGTTATATAGAACAATGTTCCTGAAAAAGAGCGTAGGGATTGGCTAAAACATCATTGCATTCAAAGAGAAGATGAGATTTGGGTGACAATAGAAGGGAAAGTGGTTTTACCAACAGTCTGTTGACACAAATGGCCAGATATTATCATGATCAAGCACACACAGGGAGATATGCGATGATCAAATGTTTCAAACAGTTTTGGTATATTCCAAAATTTAGACAAGTTGCTGAACTGGTTTGCCATAGGTGTATTGTCTACCAACAGATGAATGTAGGCAAAGGGACAGTTGTCAACCTGAGACACATAGGCATGGCAGGAGGTCCATTCAGCAGAATGCAAATGGATTTTATTGAGATGCCTACATGTGCTGGTTTGAAATATGTGTTGGTGATTGTGTGCATTTTTAGTCACTGGATCGAGGCATATCCAACAAGGAGAAATGATAGCCTTACAGTAGCTAGATTACTTCTGAGAGAACTAATTCCACGTTTTGGTTTCCCGGTCTCTTTAGAATCAGATAGGGGAAGCCACTTCAATTACAATGTGATAAAATTGCTTTTTTCAGCATTGAACATTCAGCAGAAACTACATTGTAGTTATCGCCCAGAAGCCTCAGGACTTGTAGAACAGATGAATGGAACTTTAAAGTCACGATTGGCAAAAGTATGTGCATCAACGAATTTAAAGTGGCCAGATGCTTTACCACTAGTGTTAATGAATTATCTTTTGGCACTGGTAGGAGACAGTATCCCCATTTGGATTTAGCCCCCAAGGACTCAATGGTGATTCACAGAGGTTTTCACTGTCTTGTTCGTTTTTAAATGTAGGCAGAGTACCGCAGTCATTTTATTTGTGGGCTATACATAGGTCAGTGTGTGATTTTAAATATTTTAAAGTTTTACCCTTGCTTCCCTCATTCTACTGCCTGGATCTTCGGTCACCTCCGGTCCGTGTTCAGAGGCCGGTGGTGTCTGGGGCGTGGCAGCTGCTGCGTTAAATCTATGGTGCATTCCTTCATGACAGCATTCCCCTAGGGATGCAGTTAAAATTGGTAGCCAGCTTTCTCTTTCACCATCGACATCCTAACGCACGCCATCTTGGAGGTCAGCGCTCTCGTTGCCTAACTCTCCCATTACCGGCACCAGTGAAAGCTGGCGATGCTGCGCCCGCGCAGCTGAATTCTCTTTTGACACTGGTAGGAGACAGTATCCCCATTTGGATTTAGCCCCCAAGGACTCCACGCTGATTCACAGAGGTTTTTACTGTCTTGTCATTTTTAAATGTAGGCAGAGTACTGCAGTAATTTTATTTGTGGGATATACGTAGGTCAGTGTGTGATATTAAATATTTTGAAGTTTTACCCTCGCTTCCCTCGTTCTACTGCCTGGATCTTCAGTCACCTCCGGTCCGTGTTCAGAGGCCAGTGGTGTATGGGACGTGGCAGCTGCTGCGTTTAATCTGTGGTGCATTCCTTTATGACAGAATTCCCCCAGGGATACTGTTATAATTGGTAGCCATCTTTCCCTTTCACCATCGACACCCTAACGTACGCCATCTTGAAGGTCATCGCTCTAGTTGCCTGACTCTCCCATTACCGGCACCAGTGAAAGCCGTCGAGGCTGCGACCGCGCAGCTGAATTCTTTTTTGACACTGGTAGGCGACAGTATCCTCATTTGGATTTAGCCCCCAAGGACTCCATGGTGATTCACAGAGGATTTTTACCGTCTTGTTCGTTTTTAAATGTAGACAGAGTACCACAGTCATTTTATTTGTGGGACATAAGTAGGTCAGAAAGTGATTTGAAATATTTTAAAGTTTTACCCTCGCTTCCCTCGTTCTACTGCCTGGATCTTCGGTCACCTCTGGTACGTGTTCAGAGGCCGGTGGTGTCTGGGGCGTGGCAGCTCTGCGTTAAATCTGTGGTGTATTCCTTCAGGACAGCATTCCCCTAGGGATGCAATTATAATTGGTAGCCATCTTTCCCTTTCACAATCGACACCCTAACGCACGCCATCTTGGAGGTCATCGCTCTAGTTGCCTGACTCTCCCATTACCGGCACCAGTGAAAGACAGTATTCATGCCCAAATCAGGTCAAGCAGGATAACGTATGATCCAGAATTTTTATACTCTCTTAGACCCTTTCCCCTTAACAGAAATGAGGAGTGGGGAAACCGGATGGGGCCAGCTCAGACCAACAGAGGCCCCCGGAAAGACCTGCACGTACCATGACTTCTCCTCAGAATTCCCCACAAAGTAGGTTCCTTTTGGCTAATTGTAGATCTCTAGCGTCCCACAAGCTAGATATTAATCTTCTTTTAGATATGCAGAAACCAATAGCACTCTTCCTAACTGAAACATGGCTACACGAGGGTTCAGGACTCAATGTGTCCCTGGCTCTGCCTAAGGACTACTCAATCATTAGGCTTGACAGAGTTGTTGGGAAAGGGGGAGGAATCGCTATCATTTTTAAGGACACTGTTAAGGTGACCTCATGTCCCCTTGATATTCCAGACTGTGAGAGCCTATCCTTTTCTTTCCTCTTAACTCCTGATTGTAGCTTCTCGGGGGTTCTGATTTATTGTCCTCGGGGATTAGCACATTTTATACACACATTTTCAGAATATGTTGCTGAATTAATGCGCAATAAGCCTAATTTTACTATCTTGGGTGATTTCAATATACATGCAGAAAACCAGGAGAATGTCGAAGCTCAACATTTTCTATCTGATATGAGGACTTAGACCTTACACAATTCATCACAAGTCCTACGCACATTAAAGGTCATACTATTGACCTGATTTTCAGCAACGTAGCTAACCTAACAGCTCTACCACCCATCCCTTTAGCTTGGTCGGATCTTTTTTAAATTTCTTTTATTCTTCCAACCATGAATTCGGGTAAGGTTTTGTTGACTACATCCCTGTTACAGAGACGGTGGCACTTGCTAAAGGTCACTGAATGGTCTAACATACTAGCTAGGACTAAATCGACCCTGAATGGGAATATGATAGTTCCCTAGACTCACTGAATAAATGGATTACTAATAGCCTAGACATTATGATACCCTACACAGAAAGACGGGGTGGCCCCTGTAAAAAGGAAAGGGCTCCCTGGTTCTCCACCCAGTTGCAATCACTGAAAAGAGACTGCAGAAGACTGGAAAGGAAATGGAGAAAGTCCTACTGCACTTTAGCAAAAGAAGACTAAAGGAAGGGTATCAGACAATTTCACACGGAAATCAAAGCAGCCCAAAGAATCTACTATATGACTAAAACTGAACAGAATGCAAACTCTCCTAAAGTATTTTTTCAGCTGCTAAAAGAAATCGCCGCCCCTCACTCACAAAGGGAAGAGGTAGAAGCCTCCCATAAGCTCAGTAACGAGTTAGGCTCCTACTTTCAGGATAAAATTACTGACATCTATTCAGCCTTTCTGACTGACCCCATTAGCCTTCAAATTATGGAGGAACAATCTTTCAATGGCACAACAACATCATCACGAATTGCCCCTCTATCCCTCGAAAATGTTGTAAGATCTATACTGTACTCTTGAATCAGGATCTCCTCTCGATCCGGCACCTCCTCCGATCTTAGCCCAAGGATCGACAATAATAGCGCCTATTCTGACCGATCTAGTGAATCAGTCATTGGAAAACTGCACTTTTCTCTCACAATGGAAACACACGATTTGTGAAACCCTTGCTCAAAAAATCTAACTTAGACCCCTCAATTTAAATAACTATAGACCAATTTCCCCTGTTGCCAGCTTTTGCTAAAATATTAGAAAAACACGTAAACACTCATCTGTCTGCCTATCTTGAAGACAACAATATTCTCCACCCCTCCTAGATGGGCTTCAGACCCATGCACAGTCCCGAATCGGCACTGATCGGAGTAACGGAAGAGGTCAGACGGCGTCTTGACGATGGCCTGACCTTAGCAATCGTGTTGCTTGATTTTAGTGCTGCATTCAATACAGTGGTTCATAGTATTCTACTTCAGAGGATGAGGGATATAGGTATCGCAGGGACCGCGCTAAGTTGGTTTAGTGAGTTTCTAAACACAAGATCATTTCAGGTACTCAACCGATTTGTTTATTAAAGATGTTTCAATAGTAGATGGGGAGTACCACAAAGTTCATCCCTCAGCCCTTCATTGTTTAATATCTATATGTTGCCTCTTGCTAAGGTAGTAGAACCCTATGGCCTATCTTTGGTATCATATGCAGATGATACGCAGTTAGTGGTCTCTTTGACCACAGGACAAAACTCATTGTAATCTTCACTTGGCCCCTGCCTACCGGCAGTATCCAACTGGATGTCTGACTGCAAACTTAAATTGAATGGAGATAAAACAGAGGTCATGTTCTTGGCCCCCAGACCCAATTAAACCTTTCTCCATCTGTCCTGCATCTTCTAGGAGATCTTCCAGCTCCCAAGGAACATATTAAGAGTCTTGGGGTCTGGCTTGATCCGTGGTTATCTATGGATCAGCAGGCAAAGAAAATATCTGCCATTTGTTTTGGCATATTCAGACTACTTAGGAAAGTGTTCAAACTCCTTCCTTTTATTGCAAAGAGACTAATTATACAGGCATTGATCAGCTGATGCATTGATTATAGTAACACCCTATTTCTCGGGTCTCCAAACTATGTGAAAAAGAGATTCCAACTGGTGGAAGATACTGCTGCTAGATTGCTTTCTAATATACCAAAACACAAATCAGTTAAATCAGCATTTCTTACCCTGCACTGGCTCCCATTGGAGCAGCAAATAAAATGTAAGTCATTATGTTATATTCACAGAGCAGTAAATGCTAAAGGGCCTCCACAGCTGCAAACTTTGGCCACGTTTTATGAGCCCACGCGATATCTCAGGTCGTCATCGGCTGCACTGGTGGTAATTCCTTCAGTAAAAAAGGCCAGATGGGGCAGAAGATATAAGCCACATCTAGTAGCTAAACTGTGGAACTCGCTTCCTCTGTCCCTACGTCAAACGGACCAGGAATTAACCTTCCGGCGCCGACTGAAAACATGGCTGTACTGATCTCTGCCTATGAAAGTGTTATGGAGGATTTGTTGAAGCGCTGGGACCTTCGGGTAGCTATGCGCTATATAAATTAATTAACATAACATAACAATGTCAATGAGAAGCACTCCTGATAAGAAGACTGGGTTGTCTCCTCATTAGATATTAATGGGGAGAGCAATAAGAATTCAAGCAATACCTGCAAATGCACTTGTGAATATTACAGATGACATGGTGCTAGATTATTGCAAAAGCCTGGCTGATGTGGTTCGTCTTTTTCTGATCAGGTGGAATCAACAACAGAACAACAAACGCAAGGTCAAGGCCACAACTTGAGAGCTGGTGAATGGGTGATTATATGGATGCATGTGAGAAAGTCTTGTCTGGAGCCATGGTGGAAGGGGCCTTACCAAGTCATTCTCACACCAACGACAGCTGTGAAGTGTGCAGGTTTGCCGAATTGGGTGCACCACAGCCACACGGGAAAAGTGAATAACCCAACAGAACAAGAAGAGGAGCTGTTAAGATTACAAACAGCTGACAACATTTTTTTTAAACTGTTTTTATTGAGTTTTATAAACTGTGAACATACAGTGCAGTCAGGCCATGCAAGATATAATATTCATATTGTATTACAATACTAAAAAATATTATTGAGCAAAGACCAACCAGGGGCCAGTCGCGTCCACTATATTATTGTGACCCATCCACCCTCCCAATCCACAAAAGATCCACATGAAACCAAACATGATATATAACGTGTGAAAAATGGAGAAATGTCAATACCATAGTTGGTCGTCACCCGATCGAAAGGCTCAATGTGTGATTTCTCCCCCTCACCTCTGTACTATCTGCAGAGCTTGCATCCTCCACACCCGAGAACCGGTCCAGTAAGGTTCCCCAAACCGCCAAATCAGTGAGTGCCTTTTCATCCCTGCGTGCGAAGCGCATATGCTGCTCCTCAGCCACACCCCACACCATTAAGTCCCGTATCCAATCGGGGAGCAATGGATTCTGGGTGCTCAGCCATCCAATCTCTACCCTGCGCCTGGCCAACACTAATGCCAGCTTTTCTCATTTATATGGAATGCTGCGACCCTGCGTTTCTGCACCACTCCCAGTTGGCAGGCCATTGGGGTTACCTCTATCCCCAAGCCCGTCACCTCCTCTAATTTTGCCACTACTTCGTGGCAAAAATTGTTTACCAATCTGCAAGTCCAAGCCAAATTCAGGAAGGAAGCACCCAACACCTGGGACACCCCGCTCTGCCCCTCGGGTCAATCTTATTTAGACGACTGGGTGTGAGGTACGATCCGTGTACAAAGTTAAAATGCAGTAGCTTAAATCTGTTATTACATGACACCCTACGAACCATGAATAGGGCTAGATCCCAATCAGTATCCAATATGGGTGCCCTCAGGTCCCTCGCCCATGCCCTGCAGCTCACACCCATTCGGCTGATCCTCCCAAAGAGCTTCATGAAACCGGATGATAAAGTGCAACCCCTCACCCCAATTAAGCAGGCCATGTAGCACTGCAGAGGCCCCGGGGGCCACCGGGAAACCACTCCAGATCTCACGTGCCACACTTTCAAGTTTAGCGTATTGCAGGAATTGACCAGATCCCACAACGAACAAGTCCCTGGCTTCAGTGAAAGAAATTAACTCCCAATTAGGGTAAAGATCCCCAGCTACCTCGCAACCACCCAGTCTCCAGACTTACACAGACATTAACTGTTCCATTTCTCAAAAGGGCGCTAGATCCCATATTCTCAGTTCCCGGTTGAAAGGAGCTCGTCGGAGCACATGTTTAACTACCTGCTCCCAGATCCCTGCAGTGGACCTCACCAAATAGGGAGCAGCGGTGGCAGACCAATCCCCGCCATCAAAAGACACACCAATGCCTGCCTATCCAACACTCCAGTAAACAGTCTCTTCTCCCAATTATCGGTATCTGTCATCCATTTAGCAGCAAATTGCAGGTGTGCTGCATAATAATAATGTCTAAGATTAGGAATCGCTAGTCCTCCCCCCTCAAGATCCCTCTGCAGGACGGTATAGCCACCCTGCTACATCATCCAGCCCACACCAAAGAAATTAAAAGGCTGTCCAGCCTACGAAAGAACCGAGCAGTCAATGGGTGCAGGGAATTCTGGACCAAGTACAGACACCGTGGCAGGGAGACCATCTTTACCACTGCAGCTCTACCCATGACAGAAAGAGGTAATCTATTCCAAAAAGAGACCGAACGCTGCAGACCAGCAACCACCCACTCAACATTATGTTTATTGTGTGCAGCCGCAGTGTGTGTGACCCAAATGCCCAAGTATCGGAAACTCTCAATTTCCCACCTGAGGCCAGCCCCAGGTAAGTCAGCCAGGGGACACCGCAGAGGGATCCTAAGGGAAACAGGAGCGATTTTTTCTGATTGACCCTGAGGCCAGAAACAACCCCAAACACCTCCATCCTTTGTAACAACATCGGAACCGAGACACGGAGTTCCCGGAGATAAACCAGAGCATCATCTGCACATAGAGAAACCACATGAGTGTCCCACCCGGATCCCCCACGGAGCCATGCCTTCCCAAAGCCATATCGCCACAGCAAGAGCAAAAAGGAGAGGCGAGAGCGGACAACCCTGCCTTGTATCCCTACCAATCTCCCAGGAGTCAGAGAGTCCCCCCTCACGCGAACCTGCGCAGTAGGAGCAGTGTATAACAGTCGCACCCAGGCACAGAAACCAGGACCAAACCCCATACCATGCAACACCTCCAGCAGATACCCCCGCTCAACCGTATCGAAGGCCTTCTCTAGGTCCAAGGACACCAGTGCCAATTCAGTTTTCTGGCCCTCCATCTCATGCAAGACGTGCGCCAGACAGCGCAGATTGTAAGATGTGCTGCGACCAAGGATAAACCCACACTGATCCTCGTGTACCAGACCCTGAATCACCCCACGTAGTTAAGAGGTCATGATCTTGCAAAGTATCTTAACATCGCTATTTAACATGGTTAGCATCAAGCACACTATGCCTTGTCGCATAGAGTTTGGCAACCTACCACACTCACAGGCTTCCTCAAACACTTGCAGAAGCCTCTCCCGCAGGGACAAAGAGAACGTCTGATACAACTCAATAGGAAACCCGTCACCACCCAGAGACTTAGATATCGCAGCCATTGTTTCGCTCACCTCAACAGTAATCGCCGCTTCCAGGGCCACCCTACTCTCCACACCCAGCCGCTTCCAGGGCCACCCTACTCTCCACACCCAGCCGCGGAAGACGCATCAGCTTCAGAAATCCCCCTACGCCCTCTTCCGGAGGTACCGGACCAGCTCCCTCTTCAGAATCCACGCCAGGAGCTTGCCAGCTTTATCCCTCTCCTGATGCAGGTGCTGCCTGTATGCTTTGAGGGTGACCCGACTCAAGGTATCCCAACAATCGTTAACTTCCTTGTATAATCTAAGTTCCTCCCTTACAGCTGTTCTTGTGTCAGAGAACTTCCACTGCAGAGCCCCTAGTTTGCCTCTAACCCTGTGAGTTCTTGCTCCATTCGCCTGCGCACCCCACATGCTGTACCAATGCAAACCCCTCAGACCACAACCTTCGTAGCCTCCCACTCCAACCCCCTAGAAGCCGTTGTATTCCAATTCAAGTTCATGTAACCAGTAAAGGCCTCCCCCACCCCATCTCTGCACCCCACATCCATAAGAAATTCTGCAGGTAAGCACTAACTACACGCAGTACTGGTGCCCGTTGCCCCCCATTGTATTTGCATCAAGACAGGTGCGTGATCAGACAGAAACCGACCCAGATGTGTGACCTCCAATACCTGAGAACCGTGAAGACCATCCAGAAGAAACCTATCCAAACAAGTATGAGTATTATGGGTTCTAGAGTGACAAGTGAATTCCTTACCCTCTGGGTGTAACTCCCTCCAACTATCCCATAACCCTAACTGGCTTATCACATCCGTAAGTGATCTCACCATCAGGTGCTTGGTCCCCAGCCTCAGCGGGAGGCGATCCAGTTCCCTATTCAGGATGCAGTTGTAATCCCCTGCCCATACAATAGGCTTATCCACCCTCTCCCCAGAATCTCCGGTACGTTGGTGTAAAAGGAGGGATCATCAATATTGGGTGCATAAGTGTTAAGAATAATGATGAATGAGCCATCCAGCATGCCCTCGACTAGAACATGTCTCCCCTCAACATCAACCTCACTATATGTGCGGTTGAAAGGAACCCCTGGAGCCACTGACACTGTCACACCCCTCACATAAGAGGAGAAGGAGGAAGAAGACATTTGACCCCGCCATTTCTTAGAAAGCTTTTGTGCCTCCTCCTCCGTCATGTGTGTCTCCTGAAGACAGGCGATGTGTACCTTCTGTCTCTTTAAGAAGGAATGTACCCTATATCGCTTGGTAAAGCTCTTCAACCCCCTATCATCCACGTCATCATGTTAATCTTGCGACCCATATTGGTACTGACTTACCAACCTCGCACTCATGCCTCCCCTTGGCGTCCATCCCGTCATATGGAGGTAAAGAAGGTACATCATGCATGTCTCACTATTATACCTGCACAGTAAAACCAAACATTGACGAACTGTGCCAATCGAACCCCTCAAACATTCAACCCCCAACCAGGACATACAGTATAACAACCAGAACAAACCACCATGATTCAGATCCAGTCCGTAAATGCTGCCAGGACAACAGCCTAATCCCCACCCACCCATTTATAAAAACCTACCACAAACGTGGAGTGATCATCCCCCACCCCGGCATCAATGTAGTATTGCCCACACGTGAACCATCATTACTACATTATTAGCATTGCCCCCCCCCCTTAGTGTGCGGCATCGCCCGAGCGCCAACAGTGCCCCTTCAGGACCCCGTTCACCATCTGGCAGCACCATCGTCCAGAAGCAGATCGCTCCCACACAGACCCAACCCCCAATAAAGGGCACGACAAGCAGCTCCAAGTGTCAGCAACAAAGTCAGACCTGCCCGGAGGCCAACAATGAATCCAGCTCCAGCCCTCCGCCAGAGCTATCTGCCAACCTAGGAGGCACCACAGCCATCGTCCAATCATGTTGTATCTCAATCCTGAGGGCAGGGTCCTCCGCCGAGCCACAGTGTTCTCCGACAGGCCACCTCCACGGATCCTCCAGTCAGGGTCCTCCGCTTTAGAGGCCCGATGAACCACTCCGCCAGTCCCTGCCAAATTTCCCAGAGCGGCCTTATCGCACATCTCCAGCCATCTCCAAACCTCCTCTGGGTGCTCAAAGAAATGGGACCTGCCTCCAGAGAGTAACTTTAAGCGCACAAGATATAAAAGCATATATCTGTCATTCATGGCCCAGAGCTTCACTTTCACTTCAAGGAAGCTCTTCTGTGAGTTCTGTACCTTGTTGGTGTGATCAGGGTAAATGGAAATTTTCCCGTTCTCAAATCCAGCCTTATACGAGTCACGGGCCGCCTGTAAAACACAGTCCCTATCTCTGTAGTTTAGAAAACGGGAGATGATAGCCCTCGGGGTGCACCAGGTCGCAGAGGCGCAACGAGCACCCAAACGCCCTCTCCACAACAAACACTCTGGAGAGGCCCACCGTCTGCAGCACATCCTTAATCCAATTTTCCACAAAGGTTTCGGCCGCTGACCCCTCCCGCACATTCTGGGAATCCCAACAGTCTTATATTGTTCCACCGAGAACGGCCTTCAGCATCCTTCAGCCGTGCCTCCAGTCTTCCGACCGTAGAGGTAGCATGCACCATCTGCTTAAGCAAGACCCCCACCTCTGTCTGCAGCTCCACGATAGAACCTTTCGCCACCTTGACCTTGTCGGAGACCTTCCTGGGATCCACCCTAACGAGGTTCACCTCCACTGCCACTGTTTCTATCTTGCTTTCAAGAGCCACTCTCGAGCCCTGAATAGCTACAAGAATCTCGGCTCGTGATGGCTCTTCCTCAGTTGTCATCCCACTCTGGCCATCGTCAGCCCCCCCTGGCCGGACAGGACGCTGCACTAGTGACACCAGAGTGGTATATGGTTCCATAGTGTTTCCGTGCGAGACATCGGTCCACCGATGTTGCCCCGTCCCTAAGCAGCCGTAGAAGTAGACCGCATTGTTCTTTGTGTAAGCCCGGGAAGGCAAAAAGACAACCACAGATCACTGGTTCCGAAGCCCGAGTGCCACCTCCGCAGTCTCAAGGTGCCAAGACACCCCGGCAACCGCTAGGCAGTCCCAAACCAGTGGAAGGCTAAGCACCCACACAGGTACCACCGCAGGCCCAGTACCCTCAGCTCCAGGAGGCCAAAGACCAGGCCCCAGGCAGGTGCCCTGATATCTCCTCTGTCCTTAGCAACTCCCGGGGGTCCACCCCCCTCAAACTGCGCTCCAAACTGTTCAATCGCAACCAGGTGCTCCCTCAAACGTCTCCTCACATGCTCTGCTGCCCGATAGGGACCACTCAGCACCAGGCGATACTGAAACAATCACCAGCCCACGCCGCTGCCATCCACCTTGCTGGTCCAGGTCCCACAAGCCAGCATCCGCAATGGGCCCAAGCAGAGCCCAAGCAATGTCCAAGGGGCCCCCTCCTCTGCACAGGGGTCAGAAGGTAGCTCCAGAGCTGGCGCTGCTCCAAACCTGCAGCCGCCATCTCCCCATCTCCTTCATAGGCCCCCGTGTCCCCTGCCTGCGAGTGCAGGGGCCACACCACTTTCAGGCCTCCAGGCGCTGCACAGGCTTAGTCGGGCCAGCCCGACACGGGTCCCTGCTGTCCCGTCTCCCAACTGGGGACCCCTGGAGACCACAACAAGCCCCCAGCCGGCTGCCGGAAATCGAAATCAACACAAGGGAGAGGGATCCCCTCTCTGGACTTAACCGCTGGGAAAGCCACACCCGGCCTGCAAGCAGCCCCCTCAGCATCTCCGCGCCCCGGAACAGGCTGATTCCAGTGGGCTGCAGTAGCCCGCGACCTTCAGGGCTCCGGTTCACGTTGCTGGGGGGGGCGGTGCAAAATATCGAGGCATCCCAGGATCAGTGCAGGATTCGCCGGGATGGCGGGAGCTCACTAGGAGCACATCCCGCCGGTCATGGTGCCTGGCTACACCCCCACAGCTGACAACATTACGAGTAAAGAGCAAGAAAGTGAAGAGTCAAACAAATACTGTAGAATGATCGAGATGTACCTACTCCTATAACAGATGAGAAAGAACAAGGCTCAGAAAAGACTGAACAACATACAGATGGAGTAGAAGAGGAGTCGGTTCATGAAGAAAGAGAAATATTGGTCGAAAGAAATTCTGATCAGAGGAGGGTGTCCTCAGATGAGAGTGATCAGAAACAGTTGGCTGAGAGAAAATCTGCTCAGAGGAGGGTGTCCTCAGAAGCAGATGGTTTGACATACCAAACCGAACAAAGTACTGACCTCATTGGGAAAGGAATTGAGGGTAGTCCCACCCAAGTGGATTATACTCTTCCTGAACCAGTTGCGGGAGCGTCAGAAGAAAAAGGTTCAAAGTCAAGTGAAGATTCAATCCTGAGAAAGTTGTTAACGAATAACACATTAAAAGGAGACAATTGGCCAGAAAGAAATTCAAAAGGTGGAAGAATTAATGGAGTACCACCGATTCAGGAGGAAAAAGAGTTGAATGAAGTAGAAAATAGTAGTGGAGAAAAAGGCAAAAGCACAAAAGACCGAAAAGGAAAAGAGTTGCAAGCAAAAGATATTCTAGTCCAGAATGGGCATATATAACTACAAATGAATGGCAAGAAGAACTTTTGAGATATTGTTGTGATAGAGACAGAAAATGTTATTCTGGCACGTGAAGATTGTGAGAAAAGTTTTGGGAAAATTATCTGAAAGTCGTACTTAAAAGAGACATTAATAACTGAAATTGACAAAAATAACAGAACTTGATAAGCTGCTATACTAAAATTGACAAAAGAGACTGTCCTGAGTGAATTAATTATTGAGAAAAAAATATTAGGAGGGATTTTGATTTTGAATTTGTTTACTTAATTTTTTTTTTTTTTTTTTTTTTTTTTGACTATGGCGACCATGATAAACTTTCATAACCAAAACAGTGCAATTAGTTGTTGTAAGTTTTCAGGTATTGGATTGACTGTAGCGCGTGTGTTAATGTGTTTATTGTTATTTGTAGGAGTAACTGTTTATGAGATGAATGGAGCCAACCATACTACAAAGACTGATAATTCTTTGGATACATTACTCACTAAAGATAAGTTTAGAATACTTACATGAAGGGAATGCTTTCTATTGCTTATTGTGGGAGTATGTTGAGGTGATGGACGCAAAAGATTGTTATGTATGTACACAGATTTCGACTTCAGTGGAAGAAGGGACTACGTACCATAGTTTGCCTGTCCCTTATGCTATAAGCTGTAGTCTTTTACTAACGTGCTTCTATAAACAAGAATATATTCAGTATTTCTATTCAAATTCATGGTATTTTCATTTGTACCTGTCATTGGTTATTTGAATAGAATAGCCAAAGATAATCACATAGTTATTATGAGAGATTTCTTTGAGCCTACTTTAACTTTTGGCACAGCATTCGCACACCGAAACAATTTAACATGTTTACTAACACCTGTAGAGAATACATTTTTGGATAACACAGAAGATAGAAGGAGGGAAAAAAAGGCAAGGATGGATAAGGGAATGATTAGTAGAAGACCTGGGATTGGTTATGCTTATACTGATATTACTAAACAAGGAAAACTAACATTGCATGCTGAACACGTGGGAAAACTTTGTATATATAGACCATGGAGTAAGAATGATAGAGCATTTGGGGGAAGAAGTGTGTGTAGACATGTGTTTATGTTCCGGAGTAAATGGGATTTTATGATGAATAGACAGGATCCACCAGTGCCTGGTATTTATTATATTTGTGGAAGAAATGCATATTACCATCTTCCTAGAGTATGGTATGGAACATGTTATTTGGGAAAAGTCCTTCCAAAAATCTATCAGTTTGAAGACTTTAGTAAATTAAAAAACACGATGAAAATTCAAATGAGACACAAGAGAGAATCAATTTCTAGCTTGTAGGAGACATTTTTGGAGCTATAATCCCTTCAGTGGGAGTAGTTCTGAATTTTATCAAGATACAGAAGATGTCTACTACCAATACTAGCCACACGGCATTAATACTAACAAGCAGGCTTATCATGGCCTTGCTCCATAGTTTTACCCTATGAAGAACAACCGGGACTCTGTTTTTGAAGTTACAACAAACTACATGCTACAGACCCTTTATTCTCATTGTTTGACTACAAACACAGACCTACTTGATCACCTGACCTTTTTGAACACCATCCGCCAACTCCCTGTCCTTGGCCCTGAGAAAGTCAATGTGACGAAACACGTGTCGGCTGTTTTGGATGCACTATTGTTCAACAGGAATAAACCTCAATCAACTGTTGAACAGTCTTTGGACTTTGAACTTATTTCTCCACTTTGGATTAACTTTTTTGGACTGCTTTGGTGGGCCCTGGTTTATATTCAATAGTGGATAACATGTTGGCAAGTTATTCTGGAGCTATCATTCTTCTAGATACTGAGTTGGCTGCTACAAGAGATATGGCACCTGTGAAGCATCAGAAGTTGGCCAGTGCCCAGCGGGAGAGGGGGAAGACTCCAGCCACAAAAGCCGCTCCCAGGGGTCCCAATGGGAGTGTGGAGTCAGCTGTGACACCTTCCAAAGTGGGGAAGGGCCGCAAGAAACCCACCAAGTCTGGGAAGAGCAGCACGGCGGAGAAGACCGCCATCATCCCCGATGCCCAGGAGCCCACCTCTAGCACCAGCCCAGCTGCCCAGGAGGCCACCGCCAGCACCAGCCCAGCTGCCCAGGAGGCCACCGCCAGCACCAGCCCACTTGCCCAGGAGGCCACCGCCAGCACCAGCCCACCTGCCCAGGAGGCCACCGCCAGCACTAGCCCACCTGCCCAGGAGGCCACTGCCAGCACCAGCCTAACAGGGCCATGAATGACCACCAGCAAAAGCCGCGCTGGGCCATGAAGGACCGCCAGCTAAAGCCCCGCTGGGCCATGAAGGACCGCCAGCAAAAGCCCGCTGGACCATGAAGGACCGCCAGCTAAAGCCCAGGTGGGCCTTGAAGGACCACCAGCAAAAGCCCAGCTGGGCCATTAAGGACCGCCAGCACAAGCCCAGCTGGCCCATGAAGGACCACCAGCAGATGAGACCCTGCAATGGAGACCGCCGTCTCAAGCACCGCTGAACAGGGCACCGCCGTCTCAAGCACCGCTGAACAGGGCACCGCCAACTCAAGCACCGCTGAACAGGGCACCGCCGTCTCAAGCACCGCTGAACAGGGCACCGCCGTCTCAAGCACCGCTGAACAGGGCACCGCCAACTCAAGCACCGCTGAACAGGGCACCGGCGTCTCAAGCACCGCTGAACAGAGCACCGCCAACTCAAGCACCGCTGAACAGGGCACCGGCGTCTCAAGCACCGCTGAACAGGGCACCGCCAACTCAAGCACCGCTGAACAGGGCCCCGCTTCTCAAGCACCGCTGAACAGGGCACCGCCAACTCAAGCACCGCTGAACAGGGCACCGCCGTCTCAAGCACCGCTGAACAGGGCACCGCCGTCTCAAGCACCGCTGGCCCATGAGCGACAAGGGCTCCAAAACCAGTGGAGAAAGGCATCCACTACCTCTGTCATTGGCAGGATGAAGCACTCTGGGCACCATGCCCCCTCCAGAACCAGTGGAGAGATCCATCCACTACCTCTGTCCTTAGCAGGATGAAGCACTCTGGGCACCATGCCCCCTCCAGAACCAGTGGAGACTGTTATCCACTTGTGAGACTGTGGCTTTGCACTCCCCAGGATATGGCAGTGGGCAACCCACCCACTGTAGAGACTTGAGAGACTGTGGTTTTGCACTCCCCAGGATATGGCAGTGGGCAACCAACCCACTGTATAGACTTGAGAGACTGTGGCTTTGCACTCCCCAGGATGAAGCAGTGGGCAACCCACCCACTGTATAGACTTGAGAGACTGTGGCTTTGCACTCCCCAGGATGAAGCAGTGGGCAACCCACCCACTGTATAGACTTGAGAGACTGTGGCTTTGCACTCCCCAGGATGTAACAGTGGGCAACCCACCCACTGTAGAGACTTGAGAGACTGTGGCTTTGCACTCCCCAGGATGGAACAGTGGGCATGTGGCCCCCCTCATGGATTTGGCGTCGTGCACTCATCCGGCTGAGGTGTACCCCCTTTCCCTCCCCCTGAACTGCCTGTTTAGTTGCTGTCTGATGCCCCTGCAGTGTTCCCGTCATGGTCGGGGATCTTGTGTGGGCCTCGCATTACCGTGTGGTCCCAGTGTTCAACTGACTTTCTTAGAGTACTACCTGGACTACCATGCTTGGTATATATTATGTACATGGTGTATACATATATATTTCTGCCTACTTGCTTTTAATATATTACAATGGTTACACTCATTTTCTATTGTCTTTGCATTCTTCCGGGGGGGGGTTGGGGGGTGTAACTGTGATGGATTGATATGCATTAGTGTGTGTGTTGTAGTGGGTGAGGGTGGGGGTGTTGCGTGTGTATCCCTGTTTTTTGCTCCCCTCTCCCCTGTGTTGTAGGTGCAGTACTCACCGTGGTCTTCGCCGCCGGCGTTCGTGCCCCTGGTAGAGGAGCAGGAAGACAATTGCTGGTAGAATTTGGAGTTCCGGGTCCATGGCGTCCTTGTGGGGTGTGTAGAGGTGAGCGTTTTCCCTTCGGGATTCCTGTTTCCGCTGTGTTTTTATCCGTGGTGAATCCGCCCCGGAAAAGGTGGCGGATTGGCCTGTCATAATAGTGTGGGCAGTACATTGTCTCCCGCCTGTCTGTTGGCGGTGACCAACGTGCTGTTTGTTTGTACCGCCGTGGCGGTCTGAGTTTTAAAGTGGCTGTCTTTGTTGGCGGTTTCCGCCACGGTCGTAATTGCGAATTTTTTACCGCCGGCCTGTTGGCGGTCTTACCGCCGCTTTAACACCGACCGCCAGAGTTGTAATGACCACCTAAGTGTGATATTAAAGCTATCCTGACAGAATTACAAAATCAAGGGGTGATAGCCCCCTTCCACTCAACTGTGAACACCCCCTTTTGCCACTGGTGAATCAAGACAATTTGTAATTTCCAGTATTGAACTACAGAAATGTTAAACTCACACACATGCACACATGTGGTGCCGTGGGCCCACAACACTGGGCGTTTAACAAATATGATACAAGTAAAATTACAAAAAGATGTTACATAGAAAAAACTTTTTCAGTCAAAATATAATACCTGAATCACAATATTTGACAACTTTCACATTTTGAGGAGTTCAAAATGCTCATAGGTAATTGCATCAAGATATTGTCAGTGACAGAATGGTAAGTAGGCCAGTTGAGTGCCCTTCACGGTTGCTTAAGGAAAGGGTGACACTTAAGAATAGCCATGGTGTTAATCTGCCTAGAATAAGAGCAGACTTTTAGATACTGAAACAGGAGCATACTTCATATGAAGAGGCACTGTCATATCTTGGTTTGGGAGGGGTTAAAACTCCTTATGAATATTCCACCAACTTGGAGTAGTACGTTACATGGTTAAACTTTGCCCTTGCCCGAAACTCATGGCATTGCTGATTCCAAAAGGCAGAAGCCCATTTCTTACATTATGCAAATCATATGGTTTTCTGGAGGACTGCTGCCTGACCTCAGTATCATCTATTATCCATATGTGACCCCTCTGAATCCCCATGGAATAGAGGTACTAGAATGTTTCTGAGGTTCAAAAGGCACTAGTCTCAACATGGTGCGGCGTATAGCAATGTGCTGAAAAGTAGCATTTACGAGAAACCAGTATTCCCATAAATCTGTGCCACTGGCGTATAGCAATGTGCTGAAATGTAGCATTTACGAGAAAGCAGGATCACCATAAATCTGTGCCACTGACCTCACAATACCACCATTTTATTGCCCCTCTCATATTCCCTCCTAAGTATCGCACCGTTGGTAGCTTACCAACCCATTTTCAAGACTTTGGGTAATCTATTTGCCCTTAATTTGCATTCTCTCACTAACCAAGACGCTTCTCCCACTGTTCAGTCTCAAGTGACTGGTTGGATGCACACTGCTCAGGATATTTTGATGCATCTGTGATGCTAAACTCACGCACTGCTGGATTAGCATTAAAAAAATGATGCTACTCCACCAATGCCAGTGGGCCCTCATTAAGAAAAGCCCTGAGTCAGTTTTACTTATGCTCTGAGCAGGCGATAAAATTCTGACGCAGAGAAGTCGCAGAATGATGCAGTGAAATGTAAATTTCGTGGGAATGACTAACTTGCATACATTGTTCCTGGTGCAGGTATAATGTGATGCTAGGCTTTACAAACTGACGCATTGGGCCCAATATGTCAGTTTGTAAATATGGAGCAGGGTAGAGCACTGCTTGCGGCACCACTGGGTCAAAAAATAACACATTGGTGGAGCAAAGGCATTGTAAATGGGGCCCCATATTTACTGAGAGAATGCATAATTAAGGGCAAATAGGAAGGGTGATTATGTCCACTCAAAGGATTAAAAATGGGTTGGCACACCAGCAAAGGTGGAGTGCTATGTGGGGACCTTTGAGTGAGATAGGGCTATTCAGAAGTCAAAAAAGGTGTCAGAGGCACAGAGGTATGGGGATCATATTTTCTTCAGTGTTTTTCTATCTTTCAGATGACTGCAGCAAACTTCCCAGTTTTTCTAGGCCTCAGACCCACAAATGAGTGCCTGACGTTTTTGAGCTAAGGATATTCCCAAAGGGTGTGTTGCTGATATTCTAGGACTACCTTCGCTAGCTGTGAAAATTTATGTAGCAAACAACCAAACATGGCAAATCCTTCAACCTGCAAAGCATCATATCGCACTTGGAAGCTTTGAGATAGTGTAAGTGTTTTTATTTTGAGGGAAATACTCTTCTGTGCTTCTGAGTACTGAAGAGTTACTGTTCCTCTCTCACATGTCCCTTCAACGCAACAGATGACACACTCATTCAATCACTCAGAAAACATGTATGCTTTGACCATCTCATCTTGCTGTTTTCCTTCTAAATGTCCCTCTTTTGCCAAAATACAGGCCACCCATTCCTCATTACTCATTCATTGCAGTCATCCATTCCACAGGCCCAGCAAAGACCAACATGAACAAGAAGTATGTCAGAAAGCAGATTTAAAGCCTTGCTGTTGCCTTATGTTCATAATGCTGCCCTCTAGTAATGCTACACAGTAACTTTAGCATATTAATCGATAGAGAATAGTGTAATTAATGTACTCCCTTGCTTACTTTGGTCTGAGATGGTTGCGGCTTGTGTTGTGATACCTCCTTCAATATACGGACTTCAGCAGAATTCTAAAGCTGCCAATCTGTCTTAGGCTAAGGACTTTGCCATTTAAAGGCCGCACATTGGGCTGCCACCCATATTTAGCAGGGTCACAATTGACCTGAAGTCATCCTCTATACAGAACCTGGGAGATTGTGGGCATTCATGATCTTGCTTCAAAGGCTATTGTTTGAGGCTGGGGTATTTCCGACCCAAGTGTCCGGGCAGGTCAGGCTAGCCAGTCTATCCCTTCACCTTCTGCAGCAGGAATGATTAATCCTAAAGAAACAAAGCCCTGGTACTTTGCCCTTTTCTGTCTCTTACAAAATATACAGCTAAATACTGATTCCACCGAATAAAAGGATTTTCACCTACCTCAAATTTTACCCATTATTGCATGAGAGAGAGCTCATACTCGGCCTTTATACCTAGTCAACTGCACAGGAATCATCCACCCCAGCTGAGAGGTTGGCTCAACCAAAATGTAAACTCACCAACATTCAACCTATTTTACTATGAATATAGCACCCGCCTCACATACTTGTGCTCTGTTATACCCCCTAAGCCATTTTTGCACTCTACAAAACACTGAATTAAAAAAATTGAAAACCCTGATAAATAAAAATAATGCTTTGCTTCTATTGCACCTACTTGAGCAAAAGGAGGCTGAGGGGGAGGTAAAGGGAGTGAAAGCTTGTAATTTTGGGGCACTAGTGCTTCTCTGGTTTTCCAAGTAGAAATATTACTAGTAAGTGAAAAAAAAATGGTGCTGGATATTTTGGCACCTAAGATACTTTGTCAGCATTGGCAGGATGTGAACCCTTGTCCATTGAACCCTAGAGGAACCACTGCCACCGGAGGCACAAGAAGTTGAGACTTGAGCTATAGATCTTTGGTACTTGCCTGCAATGCAGAAGACACTACCAGCAATGTGCAGGCCTTGGCTTGCCTTGAACATGAAAAAGAATAGCCATGATATACAGAAGACTTGATAGGCTAGAGACATGGAAGACCAGGTGGTCCATTGGGTAAGTTCCAGACTTCCAGTCAGACAACCAGGTGAGTGAATGTGGTGAAGCAGAGGTAAGTATGAGTTTGGCCTGGCTGGCAAATTGATAAGTAAAATGTGGGTGTGTATATGCAGATGTAAACTTGTGTTCTATGACCTCCACACTAGTGCTTCTTCCCTCAACACCAATAATATTTGTGCAGCTCACCTTTCATTCTGTATTGAACATGGAAGAATGCCAACTAGCAGTTTTCGCTTTGAGACACTTGCTGTCCACAATCGTTCTGTACTGTACAAATCCCAACTGTTACGCATTTTACTCACTATTTAATATATTTTGGGAAGCTGGAATGCAAGAAACCTTGCTTAAATCATGTTGCACACTTGGTAAGTCATAAAACACTATGGGGCATAAATACAAGGAGCTTGTGCTGCCGTTGCACCATTTTTTTGGTGTAACAGTGGCACTAACTCAGCACCAAAGTTACAAAGTTGAGTTAGACCTGTCTAGCGCCATGTTCCCTAGGCGTTCCTGATTTTCCAGGTGCGCCGCTTCACCCTACGCTGTCTACCAACAATGATATACAAGGTAGGTGTTCCCTCCTAAAAAGTTATGCTAGCCCGTTAGCGTCATACATACAAGTGTCACATAAAAAGATGCATGCCTAGGAAAAAATGACACTAGCTCTGACTAGCATCCAAATTTTAATGCGTGGTCAGACCAGGTGTTAAATTGACTCACAGGCACAAGTATGCAAGGAAAACACACACAAAACACTCTGGCAACCTACAGGACAATGTGGACCTACTACTGCTTCAGGTAGGGTCACGGATACAACGCCAATGCCAAGCACCACCGCATCTCCCACCATCACCACAGCAACAACCACAAAGGTAGCGCAGGACAAGAGAGCGAATCCATCTCCAATGGACGTCCATCCTTCGCCTCGAGAAAAAGAGGTCTTCAAATATTACCGTTTGAAGTAGGAGTCCATTGTTCAGCTGCTCCACCATATTGCACCCTCATTCACAGTGAGAGTTAACAGGCCGACAAATATACCACACCTGGCAAACCTCCTGGCTGTGCTGCGCTTACTGGCCTCTGGATCCTTTCAGATGACTGCAGCAAGAGTGGGCAGAATATCACAGCCATCCTTCTCTGTCTTCCTGCCATCTGTACTGGACGCCATCATCTGCCTCACTCTCTGCCACATCCTCCTCCCCAACACCCAGCAACTGCAGCAGGAGAAAAACAAGGATTTTATGCAATTGCTGAGTTTCCACATGTCATGGGTGCCATGAAATGCACACTTGCAACTTGCACCTCTGGCTGGAACAAAACATCTTTATCGGAACAAGATGCGCACACACACACACACACACACACACGCACACACACACACACACACACACACCATTAATGTGGAGGCCATTGTGGACCATCGGGGTTCTTTACCAATGTGCTGGCAAAATATCCTGCCAATGTGCATGATGCTTAAATCTTATCACACTCTATTTTCAACCAATGCTTTCAGGATGGTCAAAATGGCAATGGCCCACTCGTAGGTAAGCTAGTAGACGCTACATAACACATACAACAAATCTGACATATGGGGCAAATAATACACCCACCACACTCTGCACACATAGATAGTGACTCTTAGATGACTGCTGATCAACACATATGCAACATGCATCACTCCAAACACCAATGCACATCACCCTCGCATAGGGCCCTATGTAAAAGACCGGAGCACCACTGGAGCATCACTTTAACTGATGCTCCAGAGGAGCAATGCTCACTCAGCATTTACAAGGCGGTGTTAAGCTACTTTTTGTGTCTAAACGCTACCTTGTAAATGCGGCCCATTCACACGCATCACTTAGGCCCTCATTACGATCTCAGTGGGAAGATCGGCGCTGACGGTCAACAGAACACCGCTGGCACGCAGAACCCCCTCATCGGCCACATAATAAACATCCAGCTGGGCTGGCGGGCGGAAACAGTGTTTCCGCCAGCCGGCCCCACTGGAATCAGGGCCTGAACATTGACGCCGGCTCCAAATGGAGCCGGCGGCAATGTAACAGTGCCGCTGCATTTCACTGCCCTTAAATCGGGCAGTGAAATGCGTGACAGGGCTGTGCATAGTGGCCCCTGCACTGCCCATACCACGTGCATGGGCAGTGCAGGGGCCCCCAGTGGGGCCTCGAGTCACTCATTCTGCCAGCCTTTCACACCGCCAGGGAAAGGTGGGTGGAATCGGACTCATTTGCCCTGTTGGACCAGAAACACCGCCAGCGCCAGGCTGCCTGGTGGCGGGAGCCTAGCGGTGGCAGCATTTCATCAGTGGCGGTTCTGCCATGTTCATTATATGGCGGTCTGGACCGCCATGCTGTTGGCGGAAGTTACCGCCACTGCCGGTATGGCGGTCCAGACCGCCATGTAAGAAATGACCCCCTTAGTATGGATGGGGTGTGCAATGGGTGTTGCTGTGGGTATGCCACAGCAACACAAATTGCATTTTGCTGCAGCCCCACATTTATGGGAAACTGTAACCCTGAGCAAGCACCAAAAAATAAAGCCACTCTAGGGGTGGCATTACCGTGGTGCAACGATGAGAAATACTTGATCTCTCATTGTTTTTGCTTTTCCTATGTGTGATGCATTCTGCAGTTCATATAGAAAGAGTAAATCGTCATCATTGATTGGTTATGTGTAGGAAGGAACACAAAGTAGGTGAAAACTCACACAACATGGGTCACATGTTACTGGACACATGTACAATAATCTGCAACATCAGACACATCCCACATGGGTGAACTGTCATACCGCCACACAAATCACACAATCACCATGCCCCTGAGGCTGTACCCTTGACTGGAAGATGCACCACCACACATAACTAGACTCATGCATACAGACAGGAAACCACACAATGCCAGAGGCCAGTCTGTATCTCTACTTTAAAGACAAATACTGTACAAGGCCAGTTGGAAAGAAATATAAGGGCAAGCCTGATACCTTTCCTCTTCCATTGCAGCAGACCAAAGATATGGCATCCAGCCGTGGATGATGACACCATATGTAACGCAAAGAAGGCATCCAATCAGGCACATATCCGGACCTGGATTGTTGTTAAGAGGGCACTCGGAATCACTGGGGAGATGCCTATATTCACTACCCCATGTCTGCAAAATTGACGTTATATGTGCCATATTGCACAACATTTGTGTGTGGACTAACGTCCCCTGGGATGAACAGATGGAGGACCCTAGGGAGGAGGGTGAGGACAACGATGTCCTACCTCAGTAAGGGGAAACAAAATACTGCTCCTGAGACACACAGACGTGCATATATGGTGCAGAACTTCTTTGCATGAACACTGAAACTAATATGTCACATTGCAACAATATGTAAATAAATCACTTAGGGGGTTATTCTAACTTTGGAGGAGTGTTAATCCGTCCCAAAAGTGACGGTAAAGTGACGGATATACCACCAGCCGTATTACGAGTTCCATAGGATATAATGGACTCGTAATACGGCTGGTGGTAAATCCGTCACTTTTCCGTCACTTTTGGGACGGATTAACACCTCCTCCAAAGTTAGAATAACCCCCTTAATCACACAATTGTCTTGGAGTGTCTGTCACATTCAAATGCAACAGCAACTCCAACATATCTAGGAAAGCAAGACTATGCACAACAGTGGGAAAACAAGTGGGAACACACAACTACACACAAAGCACTGATAAAGGATTGTGCGGGTGTAATGTATGCACTGCCAGTTTAACATACATTTTACCTAGCAACACACATATCACACAGTTCTGTCTGGTTGAAAGCTGACAGCAGCCAAACTTGAACTCCATGTGATGAATGTTGTCCATATGACAGGCCTTGGTATGACAGGAGTAGTCAGTGCCTACAACAGTAGGTCAGCTATGTGAAAATGCAATGTCTTTATGTCACAATCACAGTGACAACTCATAACATACCCCTCAGGTGCACTTACATGTATGACAACTAGTGTGTGACGTTCAGAGGACACAGCACCAGTATGTCTAGGTCTGTCTTACTCAAATCATTTGTTATCTTGCATGTTTGGCAAATAAAAATCATAGCATGTCTCATACCCTTGGAAAACTCCATGTGTCAATCAGGACACAGACATATTTCCACATGCATGTCATACCTATAGGTGTCAGAACTATTCATACAATCCATCTATACCCATTCTGCATCTGGCAAAGGATGTTGGCAGCAGTTGTGTGTGAGGGCTCATGTAAAACACACACAAATTGAAGTAAAGCTGAGACACTCCTGTACTGAAATGGTACAGCCACTTTGTGGAGGTGACTCACAGACTCCACAAGTGCTGCCGCTGGAATCCGGAGATGTGTGGGTGTCAGTCACTCATCCTGCATACAATGGATATGCTATGGAAAATATTGCTCGCCCTGTAGAAAAATCAATGTTCATTGGCAAATATCACATGGACAAAATACTGTGGCACGCATGGAGGACTGGGCCGTGAGAATGAGGAAGAAGAGGAGCAAGTACAAATTGTCCAAACAGTACTAGCAACGTGAGACTTGAGGCTTAGAATATACAATCTGGCTTCAACATGTGGGAATGACTACACATTCTTAAAATGGCACTCCACAAAACAACACTGTAGATATGTAAGACCACAAACATAAGCACACAGATTGTGTAGGCTACTTAACATCCAAGTAAAACTGTCAGTAAGTCCACCTGTGTGCTTTACCAGCACAAACAAGTATGAGTGATGCATGTGTGAAGTAACACTATCTGTATCCTGGGTCTGCAGACATGTCCCTGTCTCACTATCTACCAATGGAGTGCCAATGCAATAAAGGCACATACATGGTCCCAATTTGCAGACTCATGTAAGTCCCTAGTAGATAATAGACCAGACCTGACATAAATCATGTGTAAGTCCCTAGTAGATAATAGGGCAAGGCTGACATCAACAACCTGTAAGTCCCTAGTACATAATAGGACAAGGATGGCATCAACAACCTGTAAGTCCCTAGTAGATAATAGGGCAAGGCAGACATAAATCACCTGAAAGTCCCTAGTAGATATTAGGGCAAGGCTGCATTCAACAACCTGTAAGTCCCTAGTAGGTAATAGGGCAGGGGAGTGTAGTTGTACATTTGGATCCTAAGATCGGAGAAGTCTTTCCTGATTCAGGTCTGTAGAACGCTAAGAGTTAGGTGGGGAGATAAAGCGTTCACAGTGGCGGCTGCCAGATATTGGAATGGTTTACCGCTTGATATCAGGAAAGAACAGAATTTCTCGATTTTTAGGAAGAGGGTGAAAACCTGGCTCTTTCCACTGTAGGGCTATTTGCTTTCTGTCGTCCTCTTATCTTTTATGTCCTCAAGCGCTTCGATGCTAAGGCCGGAACGCGCTATATAAATGCCCATATACATACATACATACTTACATACATGCACTTGAGATTGCACTGATGTGCAGCCTGCCATCCCTGTCTGACGGCAGCCCTGCCATGCATACTGTGCTAAAAGGTAAGTCTGTGCAAAACTATGTGATGAGGAATTGTACAGTCAAAGTGCATGAGCAAAGAACATTGTCACAAAATGCAACCTTAAATTCCCCACTAGGTGCCCTAGGATCTGTGTGGACCACATCTTTGAGCACGGACAAACGAAAAGATGCATCATAGCGCCTGGTGTTTGGGGAAACCACCTCTTAACACTTACATACAGTAAAAATGTATCTACAGAGGATAACATGTTAGTCACTGATAGGAGCAAAAATATTGTTCTGGAAGAGTGCTATGACCCATGAATGGATCATAAAGATTGTTGAACTGATACCCCTAAACATACCACTGTAGTGGCAGAAACATTCACACATAAAGAACACAAACCACCTACATGCATGGCATGACAAACACATCCATGGCACATGTCTATCCAAGACATCCCAACACTTTCCTGCACGGGGAACTGTAAGTTATCCATGTTGCGTCACAGCCTGATGTCTGTTCCTTGGGACACACATTAGATTGTCACACAAATGCACTGTCATAGGGGTGGGTTAGCTGGCCACAATCCAGGGAAAGTCAACTGCATCTCTGGATATACATTTAGCAAGGGTATCATGTGCATAAACATGTCTAGCATATGGGCCAGCTATCATAAGCTATGTGGCTACACAAACTGTGGAAATATGCCATCTGTGTAGTATGATCCCAATAATGGATGTCCCCTCACATATGTACACTCACAGTAAACATATTATACACATGTGAAGACAGAATTGTGGTTAATGGAAAGCACCTGTGCTAGCAGCTTGTAAATGAAATCACAACACTTGCCAGCACCACACATTGTAACTACCTCGCCTTGCCGGACAGCTTGCTGCAGTACTTTGGGACAGAGCACATACTATTTGAATTGTGCGGAGTTCAACATGTGGGTGTATGGAGCACATTCCATGGTTAGTCCATGGCATCCCAGGGGGTAAATGTGAGAAAGTAGCCTCTTTCTAGCATGGTCACCCCCATTTTTGGCCTGTTTGTCAGTGTTTGTCAGTGTGTTTTTACTGTGTCACTGGGATCCTGCTAGTCAGGACCCCAGTGCTCACAGATTGTGGCCTACTTGTCAGTATGTATCACTGTTTTTGTCAGTATGCTTAACTGTATCACTGGAGTCCTGCTAACCAGACCTCCAGTGCTTATGCTCTCTCTGATTTCAAATTAATAGTTACATACTTGTAACCCAGTATTCCACTCCAAAATGGCATACTGGACCCACTTATAAGTCCCTAGTATATGGTACCTAGGTATCCAGGGCATTGGGGTTCCAGGAGATCCTCATGAGCTGCAGCATTTCTTTTACCACCCATAAGGAGCTCATACAAACACTTCTTCTTGACTGCCATTGCAGCCTGAGTGAAATAGTGCAGGCACTATTTCACAGCCATTTTCACTGCACCAGGTCATTTATAAGCCATATATATATATATATATATATATATATATATATATATATATATATATATATATATATATATATATATATATATATATATATATCTAACCTTCAGACCCTGAAGGCTAGGTGCATAGTACTTGTGTGTCAGGGAAATCCTGGCATGAGCAGAGGTGCCCCATGTAATCCAGGCCCATTTTCCCAGACTTCGTGAGTGCGGGGACGCCATTAAAAGTGTGCAATATATATAGGTCAATACCTATATATAGCTTCACAGCAGTAGCTCCGAATATGGTCATGTGAGGTGTCTAACAACTGGGAATTGTACCCCAATACTGATTCAAGTATTGGTTGCACAATCCTATTCACTCTGGGGGCTCCACCATGGCCCCCCAGTACTGCCATACTAGCCTTCTGAGGTTGTCTCTGCAGCCCCAGCTGCTGCCACCTCACAGACAGGCTTCTGCCCTCCTAGGGCTTGAGCAGCTCAATTCCAGGAAGGCAGGACAATGCATTTCCTTTAGGAAAGGGATGTTACATCCTCTCCCTCTGGAAATAGGTGTTACAGGAAAGGGGGGGTGTCCTCCCAGAGCCTCTGAAAATGCTTTGAAGTGCACAGATGTTGCCCTCCTTGCATAATCCGGTCTACACCAGTTCAGGGGCCCAAAGGCCCTGCTCTGGCACGAGACTGGACAAAGGGAAAGGAGTGGCCACTACCCTGTCTATCACCACCCCAGGGGTGGTGCCCAGAGCTCCTCCAGAGTGTCCCTGGGTTCTGCCATCTTGTTTTCAGGATGGTCAGGGAACTCTGGGTGCATCTGAGTGGCCAGTGCGATCAGGTGATGTCAGATACGCCTCCTGATAGGTCCATACCTGGTTTGGAAGCCAATCCCCCTCTGAGTGCTATTTAGGGTATCTCCACTGGGTGTTTCTTCAGATTCAGATTGCAAGACTCCAGAAGGAATCCTCTCCATCCTTTACTTCATCGCCAGGAATTCTACAAAACTGCAACAAAGAAGCAAAGACGACTTCTGCAACCTTGGAACTTCAGGTCCTGCCAGCAACTGAAACAGTTTCCAGGTTGAGCACACTGAGAGGACTGCCTGTCTTCATCCTGCACCAGAAGAAAGGAATCTCCTGTGGAGTGACCTCTCTGCAGCAACGACCAGTACTCTGGGTCCCCTCTCCTGACGATGAGCATGGATCCTGGAACACAGGTGGTGGACTAAAGTGACTCTGACTCACCAAAGGTCCAGCTATCCAAATTTGGTGGAGGTAAGAGCTTGCCTCCCCGTGCCAGACAGTACCCCTGTGCACTGGGTTTTATGCAGTTCCTAGGGCTTCTGTGCGTTTTTTCAAGAATTCCTTTGTGCACAGTCTAGCTCTGGTCCCCAGCACTCTATCCTGTGATGCTCAGCTCCCTGAGTTGATCTCCGGCAACGTGGAATCCCTTGTGTAGTGTTGCGACGACCGCCATTTTCAACTCCTTTGCCCCCATGCTGTTGGACTCCTGTACGTGCTGCCTGGTCTTCTGAGGGCTCTCTGAGTTGCTGAGAGCCACCTCTGTGTCCCCATTCTAGGTAGAGTCAACCTGGTCCTTCCTGGGCCCAAGCAGCGCCATTTTTTGTGAAACGCAAGTTTTGCGTTTACCAAGGCTTGTTGGCGGAATCCAGCGATGCAAACCAGACTGCATTCATCCATCTAGCATGGGACATCTTCTGCACCAACCAGGAACCCGCATCTATCTTCTTTGGTGCAATACTGACTTTGTCTTCTCACCAGTGGTTCTCCTTTTGCACCTTCATCCGGGTTAGCAGGGGCTCCTGTTCTCCCGGGACTCTTCAGCGCTTCTTGCACTTGGTCTCCTTCTTCCACAGGTCTTCAGGTCCAGGAATCCATCGTTGGTGTCTTTCAGTCACTTCTGGTTCTTTCACTGTCTTCTAGTGTGTTTCAGGACACTTGCTGTGTTTTACTCCTGATTTCCTGGGCTCTGGGTTGGGGTATTTTACTTACCTTTGGTGTTTTCTTACACTCCCAGTGCCCCTCTACACACTACACTTGCCTAGGTGGGAAACCAGATTTCACATTCCACTATTTTAGAATATGGTTTGTGTTCCCTCAGGCCCATTGCAACCATGGTGATTTTCACTATTTGCATTATTTTCTGACTGTTTACTTACCCGTTTTTGGTTACTAGAGTATATCTTGTGTAATTTACTTACCTCCTAAGGGAGTATAGTCTCCAAAGTTGTTTTGGTCTTGTGTCACTAAAATAAAGTACCTTTATTTTTGGTAACACTGAGTATTCTCTTTTAAGTGTGAGAGTACTGTGTGACTGCTGTGGTATTGCAAGAGTTTTGCATGTCTCTTAGCTCAGCCTTGGTTGCTCTGCCTACAGCTACCTCTAGAAAGCCTGGCTTCTAGACACTGACTACATTTCACTAATAAGGCATAACTGGACCTGGTATAAGGTGTAAGTACCTGTGGTACCCACTACAAACCAGGCTAGACTCCCACAGTAAACTAAACAATGGACTGAGGTGCCAACAAATAGGGCATATTAACAAGGAACTGGCGCATCATCTCTGATGCTCCAGTTTCCCTGAAGTGCCCTGCACCCCCACACAACACCATGGTAGCACTGTATTTACAATACAGTGCACCATGGCGCTCGATATCACAACTGTTCAAAAAGTTTGGGTGCAGGTGTGACGCGTTGCTGGACTAGCACCAAAAATTGTGGCGCTAGTCCAGAAAAGCTCAGGTAGACCCATAGGATATAGCACTAGCGACAGTTTAATACCTGCCATAGACAGGTGTTAAAATAATTGACACTAGAATGGCGCTGTGAAGTCATGTAAATTTCGCTGCGTCAGTTTTTGGGCTTCCCAGTGCGGGAACGCCCCCCTTGCATACATAATACCTGGCACAGGTATAATGTGACACAAGCGTTTACAAAGTGGTGCAATGCTTGTATTGCGCCACACTGTAACTGTGTCACAGGGTGATGGCCTGTTTAGCGCCACCGTAATGTAAAAATAAATTACGTTACGGCAGCGCTAAAGGGCGCAAGGGGTTTGTAAATATGCCCCATTTTTGGCACATGAGGCAACCCCGTGAATTTGTCATGTCCGTGACCCTTAGGAAATGTGGTCTATGCATTGTCTAGACCTAGTAAGGCATGTACCATCAACCATGTAGACTTACAAGACATACCTTGGACACATGGAAAGAGAGGAGTATGTTGAACTGAACTATTCACAGGCAACACAACATTCCACATGACTGAAAACTTGTAAAAATGAATTCCACAGGACACCATACATCTTTACCCATATTACAGTCTTTGCATCAAAAAAATTGAAGGATTGTCCCAATGCGCGTTTTCTGAAGCCATTGTGTTTGCCAAAAATGACATATCTCATGCGGCGCATCAGAACTGCCTCAGGTTAGGTTGTCATGTGACATAAAACAAATCACGCACTGGTTTGTAGCTTTAAAAAAATTACGCATTTTCAAAAACGTGATGCATCACCACAGGAAGTGAGGTAATAGATCTACTATGCTGCACACCAGGAGCTGCAAAGTTACTTTTACACTCTTTATTGTCTGTGTTGGACAGAGGTGGTGTATTTTGTGAACTGTGTTTGAGAGTGGTGTTAGAGGTGTCTTTTGTGCTGTCTTCTGTCTCTATAGTGTCCTGTATATTTGTTATTTGTATTGTGTTATGATTGTATTGCCAGGTGTTTGACATTGGGGTTCTTTTGTCTATTGGGTTAGTTGGGGGTAGTTTGGGGTTTATATTTGCTTTGTTAAGGGTCCCCTAGGTTGTTTAAGGACATGTCAGAAAAGGGTAGGGCCTGTCACCTCAGTGCAAATGAATTGGGTGGCTTCCTATGGCTCTCCACTCATTACCTCGCCAATATGGTGGCCATGGGAGTAAGAGTGATACAGGGCTACCGGACGGAGGCACGCAAGCTGCAGTAGGGGAAGGTCCTGGCCCACGTGACCCATATATTCAAGGTAGAGTGCACTGCCCACCAAATGAATCATTGCTGGGCAGACATCATCAGCTGGGAACGGGACCTTCTGAACCACCTTGGAATCAAGGTCGGTTGAACTGTGGATGAGTACACACTCTATGTGGCTGACTCCTGTTTTGAAATTCCAAGTACATGTCTGTTGGTCATAGGCCCACCTTTACCAAGTTAAGACAAAGGGCAGGGCTGTGAGTAGTGCGTTTGCACAAAACTGCATACATGACAAGAGCAGCAATGCACCATTAAGAAGACAAAGGGCATATTCCTGTCCTTGTCCCCTGAGTTTTGCCACTAAATTCTGATGTGCACCAATGCTGACAGGACTGTGTCATGGTGGAAGGATACATGGTTACTAGGAACAAGTGTCCATATCCACTAAGTGCCTGACTACTCTTGTATGTTGCATAGTCATGTACATGTGATTTTAAAAATGATGCTGGAGTAAAGGGAGTTATGTCCGAGTTTGTCCCGTGAGTCATGTATGTGCAGAGTGCCATTACAATTAGCTATGCTTGGACATTGTAGCAGTAGGAAGTACTCTGCGAAATGTGAACAATGTAGCAGAGACATGTATGTCAGGTTTAAGCACTTATGTATACATGTCAGCCTGGCCTACCAATGTATGTCACTGAGGCATGGATAATGGCCGATTAGAGTATTCACTAACCTAAGTCCTCTATGTGCATTAGCTAATCATGTCGGATGTGCAATAGTTGTGCAACATTCACAGTGCTATGTCTCATGTTCCTTCTTGCCGGTGGACCCCAGCCATACACCACTGGAGAGGTGGCAAGCTTTGCAGACCCTGATGCTACCAGTGCGTGTCAATTTGTATGTATAATGTGTAGTGCAAGTATTGTCTGTGCTGTATGTAGTGTTCAATGCCATATACCAAGTGAATGTATGCTACCACAAACATTGTATGCTATACATGGATATGAACTGTATGGTTGCAGTTGTATGTAGGATGGGCATACCAACACAAAATGCACTGGTGACAACATGTACAGTAAGGGCCAGGTAAATGTTCAACATCGTACATGAGTCCAAACACAGTGATGACAGTAAAGACATGGCAGAGTGGCAGAAGTAAAGGTCTTACACATGCATGCAGGGTTGCAAGAAGTTGTTCACTAAGCACCTTAATGATCTGTGTGTCACATGTAACATAACGTAACTCAGGTCATGGTATGATTAATGACCATGTGAATATTTCCCTAAGACTAGCAGGACAGTGGCCAATATACCACACTTGAAAATGCCAACGTTTTGGACAACATTGTGTTGTAATGCCCCATAATCTTTGTTGTAGGTCGCAAAATTGCCAACCCATGTCATCCTCACAGATCCAGACATGAGTGTTTGGCCAGAGGGATGTCCATACAACATTGTCATATGACATGCCATCACTCACAACATCATCAGATTGTGGTGGTCCAGATAGTGTCTATGATGTGATGCAAACATCTTCATACAATGTACAGCATTAGCAAGTGCTAATCCAAGATCCTTGTACAGATACGGTGTAGGGCATGCATGCACCCACATATGAGATGGTGGTGCTGAGTGCTGTTGAGCAACACACTGACCAGAGTTTTAGACACATATACAGCCAATGGGGAGCATAGTAGGAGAAAACAACTTACTGTGGGAGTAAGCATCAAAGCATGGCACGACTGATCAGGTACTGACATGTGTGAGTATGAGAGTAGGGTCATGCTTCTCTGTGTGACATGGGTGGCTTCTCCATCCTCCATTATCACATAGGATACCTGTCACATCCATTTCCCATGTAGCAATGTCTCCAGACATCTGTCCTTGCCATATGAGGCACAAACGGTTGTGGGACCACGTTTACCTTGCAGTCCTTGCTCAGATGAGTTAGGTACAGGCAAACAGATCTGAGGTCACTTGCAGAAGCATGAGGGACATTGTTCAGCAATCCAACATGATGAGTGTGACCTACCATGGTCACATGGCTAATGTGAATGACAATCTTTAGTCAATGGGGACATGGGGGGTCAATACAACATTGGCGGTAAAAGCTGCTTAACGCCGTGCAGAAGACTGCAAACACACAGCCGCAGCAGCGGAATTCCGCCACGGTCATTATGACCCACTGCTTGGAATCTGCCAAAATTTAGACACCCACACAAGTCCGCCACACCAAAGGTCAGTGATAAACTGGTGAAAACAAAACCTCCGCCGTCACACCAACAGGAATACCCCCACACTATCACGACCCACGAATCCACGCTGCAGTCTTTTAACCGCGGTATTCCATTGGCGGTACACACCGCATGCTCAAAATACACACACATTTATAAAACACTACCACATTGGACAATTCAAAATACACATACCTGATACACATACACACACCACTCCCACACATCCAATACAATATAAAACACACACCCACATCACCCACAAACCCCTAGGACCAAAAATTCAGAAAGAAGGCCAGAGAGAGACACTACAATCTACAAACAAGCATCCACAGGCACTCAACACCATCAGTCACATAACATCCACGCACCTCACACAACACACCACTAAATATCACTCCACACATCACAACACACACCACCCTACACATCACCCACACCACCCCATTGCACGGCAAAGACACCCCAGGTTCTCTGATGAGGAGCTCAGGGTCATGGTGGAGGAAATCATCCGGGTAGAGCCACAGCTATTCGGATCACAGGTGCAGCACACCTCCATAGCTAGGAAGATGGAGCTATGGCAAAGAATAGTGGACAGGGTCAACGCAGTGGGACAACACCCAAGAAATACAGATGACATCAGGAAGAGGTGGAACGACCTACGGGGGAAGGTGCTTTACGTGGTCTCAAGTCACCACCTTGCGGTTCAGAGGACTGGTGGCAGACCCCCACCTCCTCCCCCACAACTAACAACATGGGAGGAGCAAGTCCTGGCTATTCTGCATCCTGAGGGCCTCGCAGGAGTAGCAGGAGGAATGGACTCTGGTAAGTCAAATCTTAACTATAACATCCCACATCCTACCTGCATGCTATCACATACCCCCACCCTGCCCTCACCCCCATCACCCCAACACCTCACAAATGACCCAATATCACAAACCACACATCCCAACACCAAGCCCTGCATGCAACACCAAAGCATGGACACCCATCACCAAAGCATGGCCACTGCACATACCCATCCACCCCCAAACCATCACCACACAAGGCCCCACACAGGAATGCAAGCACTGGGGTACACGGTCACCCACCCATTGCACACCATGGCACACAAAGATGCAATAAACATCCTCTTATACCCCTGCAGGACCCCCTCCCCAACGTCACCAGACAGGAGGGTCCACACATGTCCACACCACCAACAGAAGAGGCCCACAGTGATGACAGCAGCTCTGTCCAACTGGATCTAGACGATCAGCCCGGCCCATCTGGGACCTCGGGACAGTCGGTTCCCCTCACAGTGGCACAGGCCAATACAGAGCTTCCCCCCTCTGGAAACACCAGCACAGCACCCACCCAGCGGGCCCTTACCTCTGTCCCCAGGACACGTCGAGCAGCAGTGTGTCCACCACTACAGGGAACCCAGGCTAACCCACCACCCCAACAACAACAGGGAACTGGGGGCAGTGGCAGTGGGCACACGGTTCAGGGGACAGAGGTCCAGGGAATCAGGGGAGCTGGGAGGGCTGCTGTGCGACAGGGGGAGGACAGGCCCAGGGAACCCACTCTCCACGAGGCCCTCTCCAACATCATGGGAGCCTACCATCATTCCCAGGAGATGATGGCAACGGTTCTGGCCAAGTTTCAGGAGACCCAGCGGCTGCAGGAGGAACAGTATTTGAGGCTCAGGGAGGAACTCAGATCCATCAATTCCACCCTGGGCACCATTGTAGGTGTGCTGAAGGAAGTCCTCAAAACCAGGAGGGACACTGTGGCACAACAAGGGGCCCCTGACACTAGCCTGGATGATGAACTGCCCACCACCTCCGCCAGCGCTAGTGGACAGGAGGCACCGCCACAGGACCACCACACCAGCACCCCACCCCGTGCAGATGGAGGACCACCCTGCAAACGGTCCCTGAGATCCAGGACAAAGACAGAGAACGATGCCAAGACCCCTGCCAAGAAATGAGACCACCCTGATTGTCATCCTTTTGTCCCACCTTGTAACCCTGTCCATCCTCAAACTGCCCCAGCTCCACTTCCTATGCCCCTTTGGACAATGCACCTGTGAGACTAATAGACTGGACTCTGCCATGGACATTCCTCCACCATCACCCCTCACCATTTAACAACCCCCTCCAATATTGAGCACTGAAATAAACACCTTTAAAGCACAAAACAATCTGGAGTCAGTCTGTGATTTCAAATTAGTGTATTAGCAATTACAGTGACAAAATGCTCTTTCAATGGTAATGTCAACATACCTATGTCACATCAGGTCTGGCTCCAACTGGGCACACAGTTCCAGGATTATGGCACGATCAAGCCTGTAGGTGATGATTACATGTCTTTCCTCCATTGTCGACAGGTCCACCAGCGGTCTGTACACCGGAGGATGCCGCCATCTCCTCACATGTCCCAGCGGATGGTGCCTATGGAGGAAAACAGCGAGCACAGAGTCAACCAACTCAGAGGTACGTAAACACAGCTTACTCAGAAAACTATTCATAACCCGAAATTTGCCTGTATGAGTGTTGAGCCAAGGCCTAGGTATGTGTGACGCAGTTAAAAATAAAGCCATGTGGGCCCCTGAAATGGAGGCTGCCTGACCTGTAAAGTGGGACGATGGGATATGAGGTAACTGCGCTGGTGTTGTACACCGTTGCGGTAGGCAGTCGAAGACCGCTGCGCAATGCTGCGTTGGTTAACATTGGACCCTATGGGTCCCAGGAGCCAATGACGATATACTCCGGCGGTGACGGTACGCACCGCTGCGGACGTGATTGCCATTTTCTATCTGTTCAATCACTCGATACCTGATCTTCGACAGGAGAGGACCTACACTGCAAGTGCTGCTGTGACTACAGTCTGGAAGAGACAATGGCTTGTGTGTCTGGGGAAAGGGCCCCTGCATTCAGCACGGAGGAGTTGGAGAAACTCGTGGATGGGGTCCTCCCCCAGTACACACTTCTCTACGGTCCTCCAGACAAACAGGTAAGTACACTGTGAGCATGCTGTATGGGCAATGCCTGTGTGGAGTTGGGTGGACGAAAGATAGGGGGGGAGAATGAGGCGTGCATGAAACAACGGTGAGTGCATGTGCACATGGCAAGGGTAGGGATGCGGGAAAATGACTGTGACGGTGCAGTTGGCAATAACTTTTCTTTTTCCTCTGTACAATTCCTGTAGGTCAGCGCCCACCAGAAGAAGGATGTTTGGCGTGCCATCGCCAAGGACGTCCGGACCCTGGGGGTCTACCACAGACGGAGCACCCACTGCCGGAAAAGATGGGAGGAAATTCGCCGCTGGAGCAAGAACACAGCCGAGGCCCAACGTGGGAGGGGTGCCCGTCGCACCATGACCCCCCTGATGTTCAGGACCCTGGTGGTGGCGTATCCGGAGTTGGATGGGCACTTGAGGGCATCACAGCAGCAACAAGGGGGTGAGTACACTCTCATTCAGCTGATTCAGCGTGCAGTGGAGGTGTCTGGGTGGGGGAGCTGGGCTGTGGGTTCCCCTAGGCCAGGGCGAGTGTGCTAGTTAAGTCCCCTTTTTCAGGAAGACCCTGTCACACCCCACCCCATCTGGGTACAGTGCCAACTACACCTGGTCAGGCTCCTGTGACATCCATGTGTGCAGATCTCAGCCATAGCCTTGTAGGCCATGTCCCAGGGATCGAATAGTGAACCCCAAGTGCGCGGCGTAGTGCAGGGGGCTTCTGTGTCTGTTGTGTCCGCCAACGGTAGCGGTAATGCATGCACTCAAGAAGTCTTTCTTCTATCTTCCCCCCCCCTTTTTGTGGTCTCCCTGTTCTTGTGTGCATTAGCATCATCAGGCAGAGGAGCAGTGGCACCGGAGCAGGAGGGAGCTGCATCCCACGGGGCCCTGGAGGGCGACACAACGGACTCCGATTTAACCAGTGGGATGGAGGGCGAGGGGAGCTCCACGGCGTGGACAGGATCTGACACCAGTGATACGGACTCATCCTCTAATAGGAGCTCCCTTGCGGTGGCGGACCCATCTGTGCCCCCGCATCTACAGGTACAGCCACCACCACCCCCTCCAGCACCGCCCTCCCAGCAGCCCCTCAGTATTTGCCCCTTGCCCGCTCACCCAGGAGGGTGGGCCTCACCTTCGCCCCAGGCACCTCAGGCCCTGCCCCAGTCACCCCTGCTGCCCTCAGTGAGGAGGCCATTGACCTCCTCAGGTCCCTCACTGTTGGGCAGTCTACCATTTTAAATGCCATCCAGGGTGTAGAGAGGCAGTTGCAAAAAAACAATGCATTCCTGGAGGGCATTCATTCTGGTCAGGCAGCCCTTCAGCGAGCTTTTCCGACTCTGGCCTCAGCACTGATGGCAGCCATTGTCCCTGTCTCTAGCCTCCCCCCTCCAACTTCCTCCACCCGGACCCACATCCCTGTACCTCCGCCTATCCCAAGCACACCATCAGACGAGCATGCACACACCTCAACACACAAAGGAAGCTCTGGCAAACATAAGCACCAAACATCCCACATGCACTCACGCAAGCATCACACACATGCAGACACACTAACATCCACTGCCTCCACTGTGTCCCCACCTCCTCGTTTCCCTTATCCCTCCCAGTCTCGCCTCCACTCACACCTGGATGCAGTACATCTTTAGCCACTACGTCCATCACCAGCACATCCACCACCACACCCCACTCACGTGCAGTCACCACCCCCACTACCATTCACACATCCCCTGTGTCCTCTCCCAGTGTGTCTGTGAGGCCACCTCCCAAGGTACACAAACGCAGCCACACACCCACCCAACAGCCATCCACCTCACAACAGCCTCCAGACCATGCACCTTCACCCAAAGTCAGCAAGTGTACACCTCCTACGAACACTACCTCTTCCTCCACTCCCAAACCCCCTCCAACTACCCGTCCCAGTATTCCTAAGAAACTTTTTTTCTGGCCAGCCTTGACCTCTTTCCCTCACCTCCCCCACCCCGTCAGTCTCCTAGGGCCCGACTCTCCAGGTCCCAACCTAGCACCTCAGCCACAACATCGGCGGGACCAGTGGTGCCAGTAGTCATCAGATTATGGAGTGCACCAGGCAGCAGGGCAGGCAGTGTGGCAAGGAGCCACAGCACGGACAGTCCCCCACCTGTCAAGCATCAAAAGTTGGCCAGTGCCCAGCGGGAGAGAGGGAAGACATCAGCCACCAAAGCCGCTCCCAGGGGTACAGTTGGGAGTGTGGAGTCAGCTGCGACACCTTCCAAGGTGGGGAAGGGGCACAAGAAAACCGGCAAGTCTGGGAAGATCAGCACGGCGGAGAAGACCGCCATCAGCCCCGCTGCCAAGGAGCTGACCACCAGCAGCCCCACTGCCCCAGACAGGACCGCCATCAGCCCCGCTGCCAAGGAGCCGACCGCCAGCAGCCCCACTGCCCCAGACAGGACCGGCAACAGCAGCCCCGCTGCCCCAGACAGGACCGTCAGCAGCAGCCCCGCTGCCAAGGAGCCGACCGCCAGCAGCAGCCCTGCTGCCAAGGAGCCGACCGCCAGCAGCAGCCCTGCTGCCCCAGGCAGGACCGGCATCAGCCCCGCTGCCAAGGAGCCAACCGCCAGCAGCCCCGCTGCCCATGACAGGACCACCAGCAGCAGCCCGGCTGCCCAGGAGCCGGCTGCCAGTAGCAGCCCCGCTGCCCAGGACAGGACCATCATCAGCCCCGCTGCCAAGGAGCCGACCGCCAGCAGCCCCGCTGGCCATGACAAAACCGCCAACAGCAGCCCCGGCAGCAGCAGCCCCGTTGCCCAAGACAGGACTGCCAGCAGCAGCCCCGCTGCCCAAGACAGGACCGCCAGCAGCTGAACCGCTGCTAAAGACACCGCCGCCAGACGCTGAACCGCTGCCAAAGACTCTACCGCCACAAGCACCGCTGCCAAGGACACCGCCGCCAAGACACCGCCGCCACAAGAACCACTGCCAATGACACTGCCGCCACAAGCACCGCTGGTAAGGACACCGCCGCAACAAGCACTGCTGCCAAGGACACCGCCGCAACAAGCACCGCAGGCCCATGAGCACCAAAAGCTCTGACGCTACTGAGGCCGTGTCCTTGGCAGGATGAAGCACTCTGGGCACAAGGCTCCCTCCAGAACCATTGGAGAAAGACATCCACTACCTCAGTCCTTGGCAGGATGAAGCACTCTGGGCACCATGCCCCCTCCTGTACCAGTGGAGAGATACATCTACTACCTCTGTCCTTGGCAGGATGAAGCACTCTGGGCACAAGGCCCCCTCCAGAACCAGTGGAGATTGACATCCACTTGAGAGACTGTGGCTTTGCACGCCCCAGGATTGAACAGTGGGCAAACCACCCACTGTAGAGACTTGAGAGACTGTGGCTTTGCACTCCCCAGGATTGAACAGTGGGCAACCCACCCACTGTAGAGACTTGAGAGACTGTGGCTTTGCACTCCCCAGGATTGAACAGTGGGCAAACCACCCACTGTAGAGACTTGAGAGACTGTGGCTTTGCACTCCCCGGGACTGATTTGAACAGGGCATGGGGCCCCCTCGTGGATTTGGCGTTGTGCACTCAACCGGCTGAGGTGCCCACCCTTTCCCTTTCCCCCTGAGGTGCCTGTTTTATTTCTATATGATGCCCCTGTAGTGTTCTCTCCGTCTGTTCGGGTATCTTGTGTGGGCCTCGCCCATGCATTTTTGGCCCAGTGGTCCACGGACTTTAATGGTGGAATACCTTGGACTAATATTATTGGTGTATATATTTGTAAATAGTGTATGTATATTTTTTTAATACTGAATTTTAATATATTACAATCGTTCACCTCATTTCCTTTTCTCTGCATTCTTGCAGGGGTTTGGGGGGTGTAACTATAATGTATCATGCTGTATTAGTTTGTGTGTTGTCGTGGGTGAGGGTGGGGGTGTTGCATATGTGTGTCACTCTCTTTTCCCTCCCCCCTCCCCTGTGTCGTAGGTGCAGTACTCGCCGTGGTCTTCGCCGTTCGTGCTCCTGGTAGAGGAGCAAGAAGATTAAGGATGGAAAAATGTGGAGCTCTGGTTCCATGGCGTCCTGGTTCCTCGTGGGGTGTGCAGAGGTGAGCGTTTTCCCTTCGGATTCCTGTTTCCGCAGTGTTTTTGTTTGCGGTGAATCGGCCCTGGAAAAGGTGGCGGATTGGTAGGTTGTAATTCTGTGGGCGGTACATTGTCCTCCACCTGTCTGTTGGCGGTGACCCCCGCTGTATTTGTTTGTACCGCCATGGCGGTCGGTGTGTTAAAGTGGCTGTCTATGTTGGCGGTTGCCGCCATGGTCGTAATTTCATTTTTTTTACCGCCGGCCTGTTTTTGTCGGTCTTACCGCCCCTTTAACCCCGACCGCCATGGTTGTAATGACCACCATGGTCCTTTGAAGATTTTCCAAGATGGTTCAATGTTATTGTGCAACAATAGCTAGCCTTGATACCTTGGACATGAGCAATCTGGAGATGATGGTTGGTGTGCAGATGTGTATTACCCCTGCCATTCAGGATGGTATTGTGATTTGTGCTGGACAACAGGAAACAATTGCAGATGGTGTTTTCATTCCATGCCTAATATACATTTGGCAGACATGTCCCATTCATGTTGCAGCTGCAAATATGACCCTATCCCAGAGGCACCAGTTCGAGAGGCGTGCGGAACGCTACCAGCACATGCGTCAGGTAACAAAGGGCTACTGGAGGATAGGGTGCCTCTATGAGAGGGAGGATGCATCGGGTGCATGGAACGCATTCTCTCCAGGGGTCCACCCAAGGATCCATCTACCTCCAGGACCCACCAAGCAGGCAGGTCTGTGGCCACAGACAGGGTAACCTTTACAGGGGCAGGACCGTCAACACCAGCTGCAACAACAATTGCCCCAACAGGTTCACAGGACGTTCCAACATATGTGGAACCACCTATGTGCAGGAATTTTCCACAGAGATTGCAGACCAAAGGTATCTGATTGCCAGACTGGAGCACCAGAATGACCAAATAATGAAAATGCTCAGAGAGATCAGGGCTGAAGTGATGAAGCTCTAAAGTGGACAATGGTCCAGTCGGACTGAACTTCCCTTCTTCTTATATATATTTGTGTACATAGTTGTAGTATTTAAATAGTTACTGTTAGATAAGTTAGTGTGGTGTTGATTAGTTGTAGGACATATTAGTTTTTTCTTAGTGATGGGTCTTTGGGTAACTCTTTTTTTGGTATGTTTGGGTGGTGGTGATGTTTTGGGTATGTGTGTTGAAAAAACAAGTGTACGTGACACTCTGGATGTGCATGGATACACATCACAAAACAGGTATTCATACAGCATTTCTCTGTGCTGTGAAGTAATGTGACTTGCATTGACACTCATGGCTGCCTCTCACAGTCTTACACACGCATCATTTATTTGTCATATCAATGTTTTACTGTTGCTACCATCCTTGCTTGTCCCAGCCACTTGTGTAGTGATTGGTGTCAGCTATCACACTACATGCATGCTGTCACATGCCATGCATGTGATCCTCAGGTATAACTTGCTAGTCCACATAGCTATCAGTTACCTCAATCATGTTGCAGTCAGTGTGTGTGGATTTGTGTATGTCACAAATCCACACATCCCGTAGGCAGGTACTCAAGGGCATATTGACAAGCCCCAGCACCACCAGAGCGTCTCTTTTTGTGATGTTCCCTTGGTACTGTGCCCTTTCACTTATTTACAAGGTGCCATTAAGCCACTTTGCGTGGTTTAATGCCACATTGTATATATGGGCCCCCCCAAAGCAGATTTCTGTGGCAGAAGTGCATGCAATGGGTGTTGCTGTGGGCATTCCCACACATAACCCATTGTTTTTGGTGCTGCCTCAGATGTACAATGGAAAAAAAACCAGAGGCAGTGCCAAAACAGTGACCTCACCCCAGGGGAGAAGTTAGCATTGCACAACAGAGAGAAATACTTATATTTCTCCAGGTTTTTGCTGTTTGTATGTGTGCTGCACTGTGCGGCACACAGTAGGAGCAAGGAGCCATTGCTGATTGTTTATGTGCAAGAAGGGACAACTTCCTGCACATAAACAAACATCCCCCACAATGCAGGCACCCTTGCACTATGGTGAAAGGGTCACGCATTGGCACTAGGCAGCTGAATCAGCACCAGTGCTATGGAAAACACATGGGTGCACAGTAGTCTACTACATACGGGGCAACCCTGTGTTTTGGAAATGACGCAGCTCAGGGAAGCTTCATTGCTTGCAGGACCGCACTGCGCCATTTTGTTGTGAATAGGCCCCTCAGTGTATTGTCTTCACACAATGCATGAAGTTTACACAGTTACTGCCTCAGACACAGATTCAACACAAATGATGTATTGAGTGAGTTTATTTACATGTGCAATATTGATATATGTAGTACTGTACAGTACATAGGAGAATGACCCCATGAGAGATCCCAAGGCATTCGATGTCCAGACAGAGTCCAAGGGGTGGAGGCATGTCATGAGACATGTAGGACAGCAGTGCATCAGTGAGGAGGTGATCATATTGCCACAATGACAGTCCACATGTGTGATTGGTCAACAGTGAGAGAGGGAAGAGGGGACGTTGATAGTTGTTGCAACACTAGCATGATCTTAAGCACAAAGCAAAAGAGAAACTGTCCATGCGCCACAGACTGGGGGTATGGAGTGAATGTTGTTCCTTCCACATCTTCATTCTCTGATGTGTGTGGTGTCTCTCGTGCCAGGAGTGGTGCTGGTGTCGAAGTGGAGGGAGGCACACACACATCAGGGGCTGGAGATGTGGATTTAAAGGTCCTGGCAGCTGTCATCTGTGGAAAGATGAAAGGCATCACTGCAGCAAGGAGGTACTACTGGGTTTGCAATACAGCAGCAACGTCCGGTGGTAGGCAGCCAGGTTGTCATTGAGGGAGGCTTCGGTTTATGGACCTCTTTTGTGCATCACACTGAAAGGCAGTTGCATGCCATGGGTGTTGCTTGGGGTGTTCCCATGCAATACCCATGGAAACTTATGGAATCTGTTGCATTGCCAGATCTATATTTACGGGTATGTGTCACAATCCTCTGCCAACCCACATGTGTTGTAAGAGTGATGCAAAGGGGAGATTTGTCCACATGCATCCTCTTTGTCACTTCTTGTTATGTGAGCTGTATCTTGCATCACCCATAGTAAGATGCAACCATCTCTTGTAATTGTGTTTGTGCATGAAGATGTCCCTTCGTGCACAACAACACTTATCCCTGCAACACAGGCCTCCTTGCAACGTGGGTGTAAGGGTGCCTGTGCTGCAGGGCTGAGTATTATTGTGCAGGAAGGGACACCCTCCTGTACAATCACATACACAAGAGTTGGTTGCATCTTACTAAGGGTGATGCAAGATACAGCACACATAACAAGAGGTGGCAAAGAGGATGCATATGGACAATTGTCCCCCTTGCATCACTCTTACAACACCATTGGGGTGACATAAGGACCTGTGAATTTCCCAAACTTGTCAATGTGTGAATGCATCAGGTTGCTACACCACCTTGGGGGTGACATTGTAGTGTTGCTACAATTGACTAACATTGTTGTGGACCTATTTTTGCATCTTTCAATGTGTGTTGCAGTTAGCAACAGGCATTAGAAGTGGCAGGCAGCATTCCTGATTGCTGGTATTGCAGGATGTGTCTCTTCCTGTATATGTGCAATCAGACCTGCAACACAGTCACCCCTACACCAGGCTCAATGTGTGCTGTGTTGGTGTTAGACAGCAGTGTGTTCCCCATCACCAAGGGTAGTACAGGGATGCATTGCATGTTTGTGACAACCACATATCCCTGCACATTCAAAATGATGCAGCACAGCTCAGCAGGCTGGGCTGCCGCATTGCACTGCAATATTTCATCATACATAGTTAACCATGGGCCACATTTCACAGACACTGACAGTACACTGCCCCAACACAGCATAATTTTCATGTGACACTACAGTTGTGCAGTGTGCCAGTCCATATTTACCAGGCCAATGAAGGCACCATGTGTGCCTTTCCATGGCCTTTTAATTATGTGTCCCTTTCAGACCTCACACTGCATGTAGGTAGGGATGTTCCCACGCAACACATATGTAACTTACCCAACTTCTGAAGCCTTCCCAGATTCTCACGTCTGAGAATGCTGAAGTTTCATACACCACATCAGAGTTGGCATAGAAGGGACAAGAGGGTGAGTGTCAACTTTGTTTGTCCCAGTAAAGTCATGTTTCTATGTGTGCTGCATTGTGCATCACACATAGTAAGACAAAAACACCACTTGTGTCTGATATTGTGCAGGAAGGTGTCCCTTCATGCACAACAGGAATCATCCTCAAAACACAGGATCCCTTGCAGCATGGTAGAGGTGTTCCTGTGTAGGCACATGGCAGCAAATTGTGCACCAGCACAGATGGTAATGACAGAAATGCCCCATATGTTGTGTGTACGTTTCATTTTTGCCCTTTCCTGGTGCTGCAGGGAGTCATACCCCAGCCCTTGCTGCCCCACCCTGAGCAAAAGGCCTGGTCCATGATACCCAATGAGAGTTAAACATGGCCAGATGTTGCAGTTAATATAGTGAAGGGAGTGCTGTGAGGGTTGTGAAGTGGTCTGTGCATATAGTGAGGGGTGGTCAGTGCACATTACATGTGTTTGGTGTTTCACCATTATTGTGCCCCCTTGCAACCATTTTGCATGCATACAATGCCTCCTACATGCCTCCTCCTTATGCCATTTATTAGTTACAACCTTATCCCTGCTGCAACTTAAACTGTGTTTGTTGTTACTCATCAAACGCTTCAGTGTCCTGTCCCTGGACTCCGGTCCCCAACTCCTCAGGGATGACTACTGCCACCATCTCTTCCAGCTGCTCCTGAGGTGCAAGACTTCTACCACCAGTCTTCAATGCTGCCTTTCTGTTGCTGGGCAGTTTCTAGTTTGTTCTGCACTTGCAATCGTGCTAGCGCTTCTTACAATCCGTCACACCCCACTTCACCTCTGCCACGCTGTTGACTTTATCAACTATAGACTGCCATATGGCCTCCTTCCTACCTATTGGCAATGTAGATGTGACGAATAGCTGGAGTTGGTGCTCCGTCAGCTCTGTTATCAAGATGTTGTGCTCCTCACTGAACCTACACTTCCTCTTCCTTTTCCCTTTCTCCTGGAAGTCTGTCTGGCCATCCTGGCTTGTACTGGGCTCATTGGGGTCTCTCTGGGGTCTCTCCTGTACTGACTTCTCCATTATATCACCTTGTGGCTTCTGTTTGTCGATTTTGCAGGCTTTTTTTAATGCTTTTAAGCCCAAAAATGACACTAGCACGACTAGCATAAAAAACGTACTGCTAATCAGGCTAGTGCCACTTTTGCTGCACTAGCATCATTGTTTTTGCAACATGTCACAAAGTTAAGCATCATTTTTTTTATCTAGCCTTTTCTTATCGCCATGGTGCGCAGTTTTGTAAATATGGCGCATGCATGGTGGTAATAAACAACATTAGCCGGTGTTACACATTTCGACACACAACCGCGCTAGTGAAGTTGTCCGGCAATTCTTGTAAATATGCCCCTATGATTTTATAGGTCTCATCTTACAGGGATTCAGGTGACCTCTTACCATGGAGATTTGTATATACACTGGCTGTGTTTTCAGTCTCAGGAGGAGTCTGGTGGCTGATGTTCTCCTTCGGTCAGCACGCTACCTTGGTGTTGCAGGAATCCCCAAGGTGTCTCCTGCGTTATCTGTCAGCATCCCCAGGGATTAGGTTTAAATCATATCTCTGTTCTTGGATAAACCTTCATTTTCCTAAGTAAACAAAATGTGCTGTGTTACATAATTGGTTTTATCAATGTTTGTTTGCTACTGTGAGCAGGTGTAGACATGTGCTACTAATTGGGTGTGGTGTAGACATGTGCTTCTAATTGGGTGTGGTGACTCATCCACATGTGGAAACTCAACTGCTTTCCTGATTGGCTATAAGTAGCAGAGTGAAGCATGCCTCCCTGCTTGGCTTTGTTTTGCTTCCTGATCTCAGCATCTGATTTGGCAGTCCAGCCCCTGCTGTCATCCTCGTATTCAGGACTTTTGAGGCAATTCTTTTCTTTGTTCCTGTACCAGCTGACACCAGGCATTCCTCCAGCACTCCGGAAAAGACTGCAGCTAAGAGACTAGTATTCTCCAGGGAGTTTGTTCTTTGAGCGCCGCGCTTTCCTAGAACAGCTAGTGTATTTCAGACCTCATATTTTGCAGAGTGCTTATCTTGAAGAGACAAATCTGAACATTCTACATTATTATTGTAGTTACTTGCCTAAATGTGCTTCAGGAAATCTATTTGAGCTCAAGTACTACAAAAAGTGACACTGCAATTTTAAAAGAGCATTTACGTGACTTTTCTTTCTCTAATAGCACAACTCTTGGATTTAAATTGTGTCATTCATGCCTGTGTTTCAGGTTTGAGGAATTTGCTTTTTGAAGGGTTTTTCACACACAGAGTGAAACCAAAACAAACTGTGCCATCCAAACTGTGCCCAGAGTGGACATTTGTATTTCTTGGATTGTTTTTGTTCCTTTTAGTTTAATCCTATGCATGCAGGAAAGTTATATGTGATATAATCAATGCCCTTGTTTGTATTTCTTGTGCATGATAAGTGCAACCACAGTTCTAATTGTAGTGCGCAACAGTGAATCTCTGTGAAGCCAGCCCTAATGTCGTAGTACTTATTGTTATCGTACTCAGTTTGGGTTTTTGGTAATGCAGTGTTAGTAATTATGCCAACAGTTATTATTATCCAAGAAAGGTGCTGGAGCATTCCAGTGTTCTTCTACCGCTCCCGTGCCCATATCAGAAAGAGAGATTCAGTTTGAAGGAAGTTGAGTGCACTAACACTACTATAACTATGTCAACAACGACCTGATCCCCGAAGATACAGGGTGCCTGGCTGGACCGGCAAGACGTGGCAGTGTTTTGTCTCTTTCTCTCCCCCCCCCCCCCCCTTACCATTTGGGAAACCTGCCAGTGTTTCTGTGTCCACCAGGAAGTTCAGAGAGGTGTTCTAGGAGGTCGGGGCATACCATTGCCCCTGCAGAAATCCTGCTTTTTAGGTGAGTGGCCCGTCTCAACAGGTGTGTTTAAATAATGCATATTCTGGTGTCGCCGGAGTAAAGTGTTTTAGTCTCCACAACAAAGGTACCACACATACCTTCTGATGTCAACATACAACTAACCACTATATTACAGTAATTCCAATTGGGAAAGTCAATCATGATTAGTCAATTTACTTTTTAAAGCAAGCTGTCTCCTTTGCTAATACAAACTGGCTCCAATTCCTCTTCAAAATTTGTTTGAATCTGCAAATGAGCATTTCATCTTCAGACTGACCATTCAGAATTTTAAATGATCAACTGTTATTTAAAACGCAAACATCCAAAAACATCCATTTGTCAGAATAAATCCTAATGGCCAATATCCATTATGCCTAAATTTCCACATTTTGTCCTATCTTAAACTTACCATACTCCTCGATTACAACTTTTAACAGAGACAGGCAAGAATGAGGGTACTTTAAAATACTGAAAGCAGTAATATGTGTGTATGTCTGTAAGCAAGTGGTAAAGCACAAATCTAGCTCAAAGGCAACGGCACACTCTACACTCTACGGGAATGTATCTTGAGAAATACAATTGAGGGAGAGGGTAAGCCTGAGATTCCCCACCAACCACCATGTTTCAGGTAACATAAAACAAGATACAACAAGCAGGTGGTGACAGTGTTTAAAGAGCAATATGAAGGTAGAGGGTTGAGTGGTTGTTGCGGTATCAGTGGCAAGAAAAATTATATTTTGAAAACACAAAACATTCTTGAAGTCATTCAAAATTCTCCAAACTATGATGTACCTATGTGCTGTACAAAAGGAACCTGAAAAATTAGAAAAATGTGCCAGTGAAAATCTTCCATTTCAAACATTAGCATAGCGTGACTGTACCTTCCCTCAAAAAGTACCATTAACGTCCACCAATCTAGTATTTACAAGGTGGAAGAAAGTATACCCAAAACAGATGGCACAAGCCCTGCGTTATCCACCACCACTGGCCTGCAAAACCCATGTGATATAAGAATCGGGTGGTGGTAATAGCTAGCTGGTTTTAACATCACCTGGCAGGATGGAAGAATGGAGGCACCCCACGCCCAGTTCTCAGGTAGAGGTATCACCTGGGTGGGATTTGGATGTCTCTACTGGCACTCTACACATGCACAGGATGGTAGGGGAATCCTCAAGGAGTCATCAGTCAGTGAGAGGGAGAGGTGGCTCTTGTCACCCCTGGGCAGCATAGTAATCCAAGTAGTACCTTTCCTGTGATGCACAAGCAGCCCAAATAAGAAGGAAGATCTTGTGATTTCTTTGCAGATACCCCAAATAAGTGCAGTAGTAGTGAAAGGAGTCCCCTTTTTATTGGCAGGGATCCTTGTTCACCCTAGAAAAGGTAATCCTTGGAACTAACACTGTGCATTGGAAGCTCTAAATCTGGGGAATGTTCAGGATTCCATCTGCACTGTCTATATACCAGGGATTTATCAGGGCTTGTGGATTTCCATCAGGTACTGTTTCTACGAGACAAAATGAAAGGAGCACCATATGGAACAAAGACATCAGAATGGTAGTGTTGGACCCACTGCCTCACCATTTACCAACATTAGTTCAGCCACTCATGTAACCGAGTACAAATAAAGGCAGTGGTGATTGTATTTTGGCAAGGTTTAGGCCTGAGCGTATCAGTGCCTGACCTCAAATCCTCTGCCTCCTCTACGTTCCAGCTCCAGCACCAATGAAGACAGCTCAGGAGGCTGTGAGCCTGTTATAGTGCTGTGTCTAACCTGTAGGTTAGGTTCCAATAAGAACAAGATGGCTTAGTAGGTTAATGTACCAGTTACGCAATTTATTGTATGTACATGCCATCTCAAAACTTTTTTTATATTTTATGTTAGTTCCTTGATACAGCATAAACCAAACAAGGCTAATTAGCAGCAGAGTCCTTTTCAGAGAACACACAGAGATGGGTGTCCTTTGCTCGTTTTGCCATTGGATTCTAGCTAGCCTGTCTGATGAAGGGTGATACCCCAAAAACGGTCACAGGGTGCTTATTTCCAGTCCAGGGAGGACCTTACGTGGCTGGCAGTTCAGGGTGGACTGTTCCCATGGGGAGTGCTACAGCGCCAAGAAATCCTAGCTATTACTTCAAACTAAATATTGGATTTCGCACCTTAGGCCAATGGATCGACACAACATAGATTTTAGGGGATGTCAATGATGAATGTCATAATAAACACCAACAACGAAGTAATCAATAATCTAATCACTACACAATAACCACACAAGTTTATTAAGAAGGACTATAAATTTATTTCCCTATATGAACAATGCTAAAGTCACGAAAATAACTCTTAAACATAAATGATAGGCATATAGAATCAATACTGGCTGATTAGAACGTCTTATATGTTTGAGTTTAATCAAAGCAAGTAAGCAAATTATCTCAAGTATCATAACACTAATTAATAATATCAATATTTGCAACAGTGAGCTAGTATACATTTGGGCAAAAGATTAAAGAATGTCAATATGAATCATGAGCATGTAAAGTCATATTCCCTCACTAACCACTAATTAGCATTAACATGTTGGGCTTCATGTAAAAAGAATTTAGAAACACAAATTTAGAACACCATACTAGCTCGAGTTATAGTAAAAAATTACTATCATTATGCAGCAATTAATTTATAAGTTGCAGCTGGTACCTGTAAAACAAAAGAGACATATAACAATACATTAATTCATACATTACCCATAGAACAACAACATGCAGTCTACTTCCATCTCGTCTGTGGCTCCATTGTTCCATCTCATAAAAACCTCACTTCTCAGGAAGAAACATCTCACCAAGGTAACTTCTACTTCCTTCCTTGAGGAAGAAACCACACGTTACTGACAATTTTAAACAACAGAACAGTCAAACTCGAATAATGACCTAATAAATCTGACCTGGTAAGACATTTTTCACAAAGACCCACTAGAGGTAGCTGTCTACACGCATATAAGCTATTAATCACACTGTTTTAAGATAAGCTTTGAGCAATGGAAAATAACTGCGATTTTAGCTGAAGTTTGCCTAAATAGAGAACAAAATTAATTATGCTGAGCATTGTAGTATATAGTCGCGAGCATGACACTTGCACGCGGCTAGATACAGAACGGTGGGGATTAGAACGTGGGTAGGAAGGTAGAATGTTGGCGGTTTGATTTCCGTTGGCTTGAGGAAGGTATAGATCGCATTGAGACCAGCTCATCGTAAATAAATTGTACTTGCAAAATATCAGCTTGGATTGGAGTGATTACTACATTAATTTGGCGACGAGCGGAAAATCGGATCGACGTGGAACCTCTCGGTCATGCGACTGCGTAGTCTACCAGTACCTGTACGAGGTGTTGTGGAGCACATTGTGAAGCGGGCTGACCAGTCGGCGATAACCTATGTGGAAACCGTAAGGAAATAGCAGCTTTCACTAGTAATTAATAATTGATGTAATTTTTTTGTGAAGAATTAAGTTGACGCGTACCTTGTGCCTTTGTTGTTGGTGTTGCGCGTGTCTCACGCTGGAACTGTACAGAGGCTGCGTTCAGGCACGAGCTCAGAATGTGGTGCCATTTGCTTAGCTAAGCATCACTACAACGGAAATAAAGGAAGGACTCAGAAGAATGCGGAGGACATATTGGAATCAGGCAATTCACAATAAGACACTTTGGGGGATATTCCAACTTTGGAGGAGTGTTAATCCGTCCCAAAAGTGACGGTAAAGTGACGGATATACCACCAGCCGTATTACGAGTTCCATAGGATATAATGGACTCGTAATACGGCTGGTGGTAAATCTGTCACTTTTCCGTCACTTTTGGGACGGATTAACACCTCCTCCAAAGTTGGAATAACCCCCTTTGAAGTTGATGTCACGCAGTATAATTACATTGAGTACAAAATAAATATACTGGAGAAAAATATGAAATTTTAAAGTTATTTTTTTTAAAAGAGAGAAAGGAAAAACGTTTGTTTTTTCCTAACTATTTTTGGTGGATTACATTTTTGTTGTTGGTGAGCAACATTTCCACTGGTCAAAAGGAAGGAATATTTTTTTTTTTGGCTTGGAAAAAGTGTGCACAATCATTTTTGCTAACTCTCCCGGTTCCTTTTCTTCCTAAAGCTGGGAAAGCTAATATGAAATGGAGTGATTGGAAAGACTATTTTTTTAATTACATAGCTGCAACAGAAGATGAGAGTGAAGATGTATTGTAGGAAGTTGGCTCTGTATCTACTATCTCAAAGTGAGAGATAGTGTGCACAGAGTCCAAGGAATCCCCTTAGAGGTTGAAAGTGGCCAAATTAGATAATACTAATGCTCTATTTTGTGGTAGTGTGGTAGAGCAGTAGGCTTATCAGAGGGTAGTGTTAAGCATTTGTTGTAAACACATAGGCAATAAATGAGGAACACACACTCAAAGACTTAACTCCAGGCCAATAGTTTTTATATAGAAAAATATATTTTCTTAATTTATTTTTGATCCACAATGTTTGAGGTAAGTACATAAAATGCAAGGTACTTCACACAGGTAAGTATAGAACTTTGATTCAAAGCAGTAGTAAACACAGTTTTAGTTAAAATGGCAATAAGCTATTTTAAAAGTGGACACAGTGCAAAAATCAACAGTTCCTGGGGAGGTAAGTTTGGTTAAGTTTCTCAGGTAAGTAAAGCACTTACACAGTCAGTCTCCTAGGCATAGGCAGCCCACCGTTGGGGGTTCAAGGCAACCCCAAAATCACCGCACCAGCAACATAGGGCTGGTCAGGTGCAGAGGTCAAAGAAGGGCCCAAAACACATAGGCGCCTATGAAGAACAGGGGTGCCCCGGTTCCAGTCTGCTAGGAGGTAAGTACCTGCGTCCCCGGGTAGCAGGCCGGGGGGGTTTGTAGAGCACTGGGGGACACAAACCGGCACACAAAACACACCCTCAGCGGCACAGGGGCGGTGGGGTGCAGCGTGCTAAGTAGTTGTGGGGTTTGCTTTTGAAAGCAATGGAGGTACCAGGGGGTCACTTAGGCGATGCAGGCAGGGCACAGGGGGCCTGCACTGGAAGGTGGTTCGTCTTGGTCCTGGGGGCTGCGGGAGCAGTGCTTGGTCCAAGCGTCGGGTTCCTTGTTACCAGGCAGTCGCGGTCAGGGGGAGCCTCTGGATTCTCTCTGCAGGCGTCGCTGCGGGGGCGCAGGGGGGTCGACTCAGGTTACTCACGCCCTCGTAGTCGCCTGGGAGTCCTCTCTGCAGTGTTAGTTCTCTGGAGCTCAGGCCAGGGGCATCGGGTGCAGAGTGTGAAGTCTCACGCTTCCGGCGAGAAGAGAGAGTTCTTTGGAAGTTGCTAAAAAGTTGCAAAGTTGCAGCTGTTCTCAGGAGTTTCTTGGTCCTTCGGGTTCAGGGCAGTCCTCTGAGTCCTCAGAGGTCGCTGGTCCCTGTCGGATGCATCGCTGTGCAGGTTCTTTGAGTCTGGAGACAGGCCGGTAGGGCTGGGGCCAAGTCAGTTGCAATCTCCGTCGTCTCTGCAGGGCCTTCAGGTCAGCAGTCCTTCTTGTTGTAGTTTGCAGGAATCTAATTTCCTAGGTTCAGGGTTACCTCTAAATACTGAATTTAGGGGGGTGTTTGGGTCTTGGGGGCAGTAGCCAATGGCTACTGTCCTTGAGGGTGGCTACACCCTCCTTGTGCTTCCTCCCTGAGGAGAGGGGGGCATATCCCTATTCCTATTGGGGGAGTCCTCCAAAACCAAGATGGCGGATTTCTAAAGGCAGGGGCCACCTTAGCTCAGGGCACCTTAGGGTTGTCCTGACTGCTAGATGACTCTTCCTTGCTTTTCTCATTATCTCCTCTGGACTTGCTGCAAAAAGTGGGGGCTGTGTCCAGGGGGTGGGCATCTCCACTAGCTGGAGTGCCCTGGGGCATTGTAACATGAAGCCCGAGCCTTTGAGGCTCACTGCTAGGTGTTACATTTCCTGCAGGGGGAGGTGTTAAGCACCTCCACCCAGTGCAGGCTTTGTTTCTTGCCTCGGAGAACACAAAGGGTCTCACCCTAGTGGGTCAGAAACTCATCTCAGTGGCAGGCTGGCACAGACCAGTCAGCCCCGCACTGAAGGATTGGGGTAAAATACAGGGGGCATCTCTGAGATGCCCTCTGTGTGCAGTTTTTAATGAATCCAACACTGGCATCAGTGTGGGTTTATTATTCTGAGAAGTTTGATACCAAACTTCCCAATATTCAGTGTAGCCATTATGGAGCTGTAGAGTTTGTTTTTGACAAACCCCCAGACCATACACTCAATATGGCCACACTGTACTTACGATGTCTAAGAATAGACTTAGACACTATAGGGGCATATTGCTCATGCAGGTATGCCCTAACCTGTGGTATAGTGTACCCTGCCTTAGGGCTGGAAGGCTTGCTAGAGGGGTGACTTACCTATGCCACAGGCAGTATTGTGTGTGCATGGGATCCAGAGGGGGATGCCATGTAGACTTTACCTTTTCCTCCCCACCAACACACACAATCTTCAATGGCAGTGTGCATGTGTTAGGTGAGGGGTCCCTTAGGGTGGCACAGCACATGCTGCTGCCCTCAGGGACCTTCCCTGGTCACAGGGTCCTTGGTACCACTGGTATCTTTTACAAGGGACTTATCTGTGTGACAGGGTTATGCCAATTGTGGAAACAGTGGTACACTGGTGCTGGGGCCTGGTTAGCAGGGTCCTAGCACACTTTTCACTCAAGTCAGCATCAATATCAGGCAAAAAGTGGGGGGTAACTGCAACAAGGAGCCATTTTCCTACATGTATTCTCTAGTGTCAGGAAAAAACGCATTCTTTTACATTGCCTTGGACCTGAAGAACAGAGAGTAGTCACCCAAATGGAGAAAAAACAGAGGGTAAGTGAGGACACAGATGTCTTCCGACTTGCCTTGGAAGATTTAGATGCTCATTATCAACCGGTTGTCTGTGCAGCTGTAGAAAGTTACAATTTTTTTCAACGCAAGCAAAGCAAAGATGATTCTGTGGAGGATTATGTATATGCTCTAAAGAAATTGGCAATAATTTGTAGATTTGGGCAGCTACATGATGAACTAATCTGGGATCAAATCATAACGCATTGCAATAATACTGGAGTTCAATAGAAACTGTGGGTTTGTGGTGATGCTCCTTTGAATTAAATTATCGCTATTGTCAAGAAAGCAGAATTGTCTAAGCAATGTGCTAAAGCAGCTTTGTGTAATGGGAAGGGTATATATGGGAAGGATAGTGATGCAGTGTGCAAAGTGATACAGTATGAAACAAATGAAAATATTAGTAACAATGGTTCTACACATAACAAGAAAAGACAGGATGGGGAAAACACCTGTTATAGATATGGTAACAAAGGACATTATGCGAGGGACAAATTCTGCCCAGCGTCAAGGTCAACATGTGTTATTTGTGGTGTGGTAGGGCACTTCCCCAAAGTGTGCATAAGGAAGGCAAATGGGTCGACTGTGAAGTGTGTGGATATCAAACAAGGAAACCTTACTGAAGGGTATGAGTCAGATGATGGTGACTGCGTTCTAAGTATAGACAATTTCATCTAAGGTACCTATGAGCTGCGGAGCAAGCCTGTTTGAGATATCAAAATTGGAGGTATAGAGTTGCAAGTAGTAGCATATTCTGGGTCACCTTTTACAATTATCTGTAATGATGTATGGAATGAAAAATGTGCTAATTTATATGGAAGTGTTCATCACCATCGTTTGTACAACCTGTTACCTTTACTGGTGAAAATATTCATATGGTGGGTTCTGTGGATTTGATGTTTGAGTTCGATGGCAGGAAGGCTCTATGCACCTTATTGGTGGCAGAAAAGGGACCTTCTTTCTTAGGATGGAAGGACCAGAGAGCTTTGGGAGTCATCTTAAACCCTAACAGTGTGACACAAGTACTATCTTTAGAGGAGCCGGGCAAACTTTTATAGGCACAGTTATTGGAAACATTTCCGCTAGAATTTTCTGGCAAAGTCGGTGAATTAGTTTTAAGCACAAAATTGAATTGAAGAATTGAAGGATGGGGTTACTCCTGTTTCCCAAAAAGTAAGGAACATACCTTTAAGGTGAGGGAAGCTTTAATGAAGGAACTCGATAGGTTAGAGGAAGAGGGTATAATAGAGCCCTTGAAAGTGCGGAGTGGTTAGCTCCCTTATTTGTAGCTCGCAAGGCCAATGGGCAAATTAGGCTTTGTGTAGATTTGAGGGAGCTAAACAAGTGTATTGTTGTTGATAAATTTCCTCTACCCAAGATTGAAGAGTTTTTATCTAAATCAAAGGGTTGTCAATGGTTTTCTACCATTGATCTCAAGTCAGCATACCATCAAATCTGTTTACATCAGTCAAGTAAGGAATTGACATTGTTTATAACACCCTTTGGGTTGGCTTCTGCTACAGCAGTGTTCCAACGACTTATGCACATGATATTAGGGGACGTAGTGGGGGTCACATTTTTTCCAAGACGACATACTCATCATGGATAAAGATAGGTGTGAACATGACACAAGACTGATAAAGGAAAGACAGGAATTTGTGTGGAATTCTGAGCTGATCAAGGATTTTGAGCAAATAAAAAAAGAATTGTGTTCAGCTCTTCCTCTGCAAGGATTTGACAGCAAAGAGAAGAGTATTCTCAAGGTTGATGCTAGTGGAAAAGGCCTGGGGACAGCGTTAACAGAGGTGTCAGATAATGGAGCGGAAAATGTTTTTGCTTTTGCCTCACGTGCCTTATCCCCTTCAAAGGAGAAATTCTCTGTTTTTGAAAAAGAAGAACTGGCGCAGCCATGGGGTATGGAGACATTTGGGCACTACCTGTGGGGAACAGATTTCGTATTGAGGACAGATCACAAACCTGTAGTGAAGGTTTTGACTTCCCAAGGCATTACTAAGCCTACACCTCGCACTGCTAGATTATCATTGCGATTATTGGATTATGTTTATGTAGTGGAATATCTTCCTGGCATAAGGAATATGGTGGCGGATTACTTAAATTGTTCTCCACTACCATTTCAAGAGATGGAAGATTGCGAATGGAATGAGTACAGTGTTGCATTTGCTAATATAGTTGAAGGTGATTTGTAAAATTTGGAAAGTGATGTCATTAATGAGGTGGGATGGACTTCTGCCTACAAGAGTGATGTGGTTCTGCAAAAAAATTATGGGGTATGTTTGAAATGGTTGGCCATGTAAGAATAAACTGTCCCAAAATCTTGTCAAATGGTGGGAGGTCAGGGATGAGTTGACCGTTAATGAGGACAATTTTCTCATGAGGAGGGAGAAAATGGTACCACCTGAAGTGCTACGTGAGAAGATTTTAGCAATAACTCATGAAGGTCATCTAGGAATTATCAAGTACAAAAAAAAGAGTGAAATCGGCATATTGGTGGCCAGGTATGGATGCAGAAGTGGAAAGAGTGGTGTGGAATTGCAGTGTGTGTGCTTAAGATGACAAGTCACTAAAAACATTTAGACCGGCTTTAGGCCTGAATTTGTGCCCACACAATCCGTGGGAGGAGGCTGCAATTGACATTTTAGGTCCTATATCTAAATCTTTAGATAGACACTTTGACGAAGACAAGTACTGTATGTAATAGTGTTGTTAGATCTTTACTCTAAGTGGCCTATATACAAAGTGAGTGAGAAGTGTGACTCTTTTGCTGTGGTTTCCTTTGTTTTGAATGTGTTTTTGAGGGAGGGCATACCCAGGTCAGTGTTGCGTGGCAATGGTCTTCAATTTGTGTCTGTGAAGTGGAAGAAGTGTCCATCCAGAAATGGAGTTAAAGAAAAACATACTCCTGTCTATCATCCAGGAGGGAATGGTGCAGTTGAACGCTTCAAGCGTGTGATAATGGGTTCTATTCAAGCAGCCATCAGTGCAGGGAAGTATTGGGAGAAGGAACTTGCATGCATGATGTGCGCTTATAGAATTACACCAACGGTTACAGGATATAGTCCATTCAAAATTTTAAGAGGCAGAGAACCGTTCACAAAAGATAACAGAGCGTGGTTAAAACTTAAAATTCAGAGTAAGTGGTCCCCCACCATGGTCAAAAGCAATATTTCGAAAGCACATAAAGCATATAGGATGTATTATGATCATAGTCACAAGTCTAAGGAAGTCAAACTGAAACCAGGAGATTGGGTTAAGGTGAAATTGATGTATAAAACAAGGAAGGGTGACAGCAAATTTTCTGATCCACTCCAAGTAAGGAAAATGTTCAATTGTTCAGCATTGTTGAATGATGGGAAGATACGGCATTGTAGTAAGTTGGCCAAATGTAGTGACAGGGTGAAGTGTCCAAGTGTGAATGCACAGGAAAAACCCTGTGCTGTATTAGATTGATCTGGGCCAGAGCTGGAGAGTAATTATGAGAAGAATTATGAGCATCTGCAAGCAACACGAGAACAATCTGAAAAAGATGAACAACATGAGCAGTCTTCAAGTTCCACATCCTCTGTTACCCAAAATGTGTTGTCGCCTGCTCAAAGATCACAGGAACAAATGCCAAACCAGTCTTGTACTAATATACACAAGAATTTGCCTCTGATGTCTACACATAGTGGAAGAGTAGTGGAATTACCAAAGAAGTTTCAGGATTTTGTGTTAGACTCATAAGGGATAATTTTGCGTTGTTATGATCTATAACTGTTAAGCTTAAATTTATGTTGCACAAATAATTATTGTTATTCAAAGGAAAGTACGTGTAGTATATAGTCGCGAGCATGACACTTGCACGCGACTAGATACTGAACGGTGGGGAGTAGAACATGGGTTGGATGGTAGAATGTTGGGGTTAGATTTCCGTTGGCTTGAGGAAGGTACGGATGGCGTTGAGACCAGCTCATCGTAAATAAATTGTACTTGCAAAATATCAGCTCGGATTGGAGTGATTACTACAACCATTTACGAAAGTCACCTGTTTTTCACATATTAGTTCATCAATGGTCAGTACATTATTGGTTAATACAAATCATTTGTTAGAAATTTCCACTCCTCCAATATTGGATTCAAGCTAGCTTGTCTGATGAAGGGTGCTACCCCAAAACCGGTTCGAAGTTGCTTGTTTCCAGTCCAGGGAGGACCTGACCTGGCCTGGCAGTTTAGGGTGGACTGTTCCCATGGCGAGCTAGGTCAAGACTGATTTGCCTATGGCTGGGTCCACACTGGGGTGGCATGGTGAGAAAAAGAATCTTGGATTTAACCCAGATCAATGACTGGGGATGAGTGTTTGAAATTTTTCAGGACTCGTCCATTATCTTGTATTAATATTATAATATTATCAACTTATTATTATACAGTGTGCATATTGTTATGTTCATACCATGTGTGCTAGTCCAGCAGGGGTGGTTCAGGTACTGCATGGCCCTTGCGGTGCAGGACCCCCCTCTGCGGTCATGTGTTGTTGGTTAGCTCCTACCATAAGGAGCAAAGAAATAAAAGGCTTGGCGTTTTGGCGTCAAGGGCCAAAGGCATTCTTTCTTGCACGTCTTAGAGCCTTAACACGCGGCACACAACAAATGTGGCGACGAGGCTGGTGGGACGGCTCTCGTGTTCCTTGGACTCACCCGCAGTGCGCCGCATCCGCGTCTGGTGGGTGACTGTGCGGTGACGCCGTGAGGCGGTGTGTGGTGCTCTGGCACCGTGCCGAGTGATTCCTGGTGGGCCTCCTTGGCGCCGTTGCGTGCCTGGAGACTGGGGCACGACGTGCAGGGCGCGCCCCGAGGCACAGAGGCGTCAGCGTTTGTCTTTCAGCCATTTTGGCTGGAGTGCGGCCTCTGGTGGGCGTGTGCCCTGCCCTACAGCATTGTGACGATAGAGGTGACCTGCTGCCTGGAGGCCGGTCCTCACCATTTTCCAACGCTCCCGGTGAGTGGCAGGTTGTTCTTGTGGAGGGCAGAGTCAAGCAGCAAGACGGTGAGGAGTGAGGCATGTCAGATCACTGAGGCCATTACCAGATTTGTTTGTCTACTGCAGGTGGGTGTCTGTGAAGCTTGCAGGAAAGGTGATTTGCGGGCAAGGAGCAAGGCCTACTGACCGGCAGCCAGGTCATGATGTTTTTTTTTGTTGACTACTGACTTACCTCATGAAGAGTGTATTGCTGATAGCCGCCTAGTGCCTAAGGTAGTGCTGCATGGTCCGACGTACCTGTCTCCGAAGCGCTCTCCCAAGTGGCACCATGGCTTCTTTTCCCGCGCTGGAACCATTCCTGGTAGGCTGGGCCCCCATCAGCACATGCAGCTAAATGGAAAATGTGGGTGGAGCGTCTTGAAAACTATTTTGCGGCAATGGCGATAGACCCAGACAGGAAACGGCAGATGCTTCTACATTTGGGTGGGCCCAAAATCCACAAAATCAGTAAGTCAGTGGTCGAAGAGGGCCCTCCTTTCTCCTATCAGACTTTGAAACGCGCAATTACTGTCTACTTTGAACCATTGGCCAATCTGGATTATGAATGTTTTCTGCTCAGGCAAGCCAGGGAACTTCCGGAGGTTTCGGTAGACATGTTCTACGCCAGACTCAGAGATCTGGCTAGCATGTGTACCCTACCAGACCCCGGCGGTGAGATACGTGCGCAGTTTATTCAAGGGTGCCATTCTACCAAACTGCGAGAACACATTCTGCAAGTCCCGGGCATGTCAATGGCGGACATGTTGACAATGGAACGGTCAAAAGAACTGCCTCGTGTGCGGGCGGCACACATCGAGTCAGCACTTACAAAGTCAATAAAGGCTGAACCTGTAAATGCTATCACAGCGGGGGTAGCGGCAAGACGGAGGGATAAGAATAAATCAGCAAGTGGAGGTCGTACCTGTTACATGTGTGGGGGAGCATACCTGCATTAAGGAAAATGTCCAGCGGCAGGGAAACAATGTACCAACTGCCAACGCCTTAACTGTTTTGACAAGGTTTGCCGGTCTACCCAGAAGCCAAAGTCATTTGGGCTGAAGATGGCACATGCTGCACAAACAATACAACATCAAGGAGAGACACAAGATATGGATGATGATGATGAGCCGGAAGGGACGGTATATGTAATCCACACCACTCAGTCAAGCAACATGTCCAGGAAAAGAATTCCAAAATGCCGAGTAAAGATCGCAGGTCACCAGGTGCTAGCTCTCATTGACACCAGAGCCTCCATATACATCCTCGCTCAGTCGGTGTTCAGGCAATTACCAACTCACCCCCACCTTCGCCCAACCACGGTACAGGTGTTTGCCTTTGGATCGGCGACTCCAATTCCGCTCACAGGCATGTTTACAACAGACATTGTGCATGATGATGCGACCGCACGTGCCAAGATATATGTCACCAAAGTGGGTACGGGAATGCTGTTGAGTTGTCATACAGCTGAGGAACTAGAACTGGTTACTTTTGCTCTCAGCATACATTTGGGGGCTCTCGAGACATTGGAGGAGGAATACTCAGACATCTTTAAGGGCACTGGCTGCCTAAAGGACCAACAAGTGAAATTACACATCGACAAATCTATTGAACCAGTGGCACTGAAGCATAGAAACATCGCATTTCACCTCCGCCCCATAGTAGAAATTGAACTAGCCAAGCTGGAAGAGGCAGACATCATTGAGAGGGTCGAAGGGCCAACACCATGGGTCTCGCCCATAGTTGTCACGCGCAAGCCCAAGCAACCGAGCGAGGTGCGCATTTGTGTGGACATGCGGTTACCCAATGTAGCTATTCGGAGAGAGCGTCATCTCACCCCTCCGGTGGATGATATTGTGGTGGAAGTCAGTGGATCGAGGTGGTTTTCGAAGATGGACCTTCGCGCCTGGTCCCACCAATTAATGCTGGCCCCAGAATCCAGAGCAATGTAGGCTTGAGACGATACAAGCGCCTCAGCTTTGGCATTGCCAGTGCTGCTGAGGTATTTCATGATATGAGGGGTGTTGGCTGGCCTTGAAGGAGTCATCAACGTGAGTGATGATATACTGGTACATGCTCCCACAATTGAAGGGCACCTCAAAAGATTACGTGCCACTTTTCACAGGTTGCACCAAAACGGACTAACATTACATCTGGAGAAATGTGAATTTCTGAAACAAGAGATTGCATTTTTCGGATATCACTTCTCTGAGAAAGGGGTTCGGCCTGATCCGGAAAAAGTGGCAGATATTAGATCAGCACCCGCTCCCACATCTGTGACAGGTGGCCGCAGTTTTTTGGGGATGGTTACATACTGCAGAAGATTCATTCCCAATCTAACATCACTCAAGGCGCCTTTGAGGAAGCTGACAAAGACCCACACTCCGTGGGAATGGAACTCAAATCATGACAATGCATTTCAGATGACCAAACAAGCATTATCAGCCGACACCCCCCTGGTGTATTTTGACTCCTCTAGAGATACTGAAATATCGGTGGATGCCACTCCCGTGGGTCTTGGAGCGGTCTTATCTCAAAAAGGTGAGGATGGAGAGTGGGCCCCTGTAGCGTACGCCAGCCGGGCTTTGACGGCAAGGGAACAGCGCTATTCTCATATAGAAAGAGGCAATGGCCGTGCACTGGGGTGTCGTCACTTCTATCTGTACATATATGGACATCCATTTGTTGTACATACGGACCACAAACCTCTCATACAGCTGTTTAATAAATCCACCTCTCAACCCCCACCCAGAATAGAGAAGTGGATTCTCCAACTACAGGAATATCAGTTCTCAGTAGTGTACAGACCTGGCGCACAGAATCCTGCAGACTATCTGCCAAGAAACACCAGACACATCACCGTCCCAGGAAGAAAATGAGTGAGAGGACGTCGAAGAGTACGTAAGGTTGGTGGTAGAAAGGTCCAGACCACTTCCTATATCCATCCAAGAAATTCAAGAAGCTACACAAGCGGATGAGGTTCTGCAAGTGGTGATATCATGTGTCCGGGACGGAAAGTGGCATTTGTTGAAACGAAACCTGTCTTGTAGAATGGCGGAAGCGAGTGCAACATTGTCTTCATTGTACTGTGTTAGGCAAGAGCTTGCAGTATCGCCGGAGGAATGCCTTTTGCGTGGTCATCCTTTGGTTATACCAGAAACATTGCGACAATGACCATTGATCTGGCTCATGTTTCTCATCAAGGGGTCGATAAAACTAAGGTGAGATTACAGAGCAAAGTATGGTTACCAGGTCTAGAGGCCCGTGTTGAACAAACCATACAACACTGTCACGTCTGTCAAATACTCAGTCCAGCTGATACTCCAGCACCCATCATCACAGAGCCAATTCCTTCAGCTCCGTGGCACCGAGCAAGTGCAGATTTAGGTAGCTTGCCTGATGGTCGACACATGCTGGTCGTTAGCAATGATTTCTCCAAGTACCCGGAGGTGGGGGTTCTGGACTGTACTACCTCTGAGAGAGTCATACCTTGCCTAGAGAAAATCATGGCTACCCATGGGATCATTCATGAACTACGAACAGATAATGGTCCCCCCTTTTCGAGTAATGATTTTGCCTCCTATCTTGTCTCTCACGCCATCCATCATCAAAAATCGAATTTCGGTTGCCACAAGGCAACGGGGAAGCTGAACGCTTTATGAGGACATTGAATAAAGTGTTGCAGATTGCGACATCCCAGGGAAAGAATCTGGAGTGTGCCCTATTTGAATTTCTAAGTGAGTACCGGCTAACCCCTCATGTGACAGCTGGCCTTGCCCCCAGCGAGGTGTGTATGCTCTGTGGAGTGAGAGACACTCTGCCCCAGGTTAAGGACTTCACTTGGCTTCATGATCATGTAGCCATTTGTCTACGTCGTCGCCATGTATAGAATGATCGAGTATCCCAGAAGAGGCAAGCTCGTCTTCAAACACTACGAGTGGGAGATGGGGTGCTGGTAAAAAAACGGTATCCTGGCGGAAAGTTCAAGCTCCCTTTTGAACTCACTCCGTGGACAGTGGTCAAGGTAAAGGGCACATTGGTAACGGCCAAACGAGGCACGGAGATAGTGACTAGAAATGTCTCTTTCTTTAAGCACTATAATTTGCCTCTACCTGAGTCAAACTCATCAGCAGTGACTGTCCCTCTAGTGAACGAATACAAAGAGTTGGACATACTACCTCCTGGAAGTGGGGTACCACAGTCGGAGATAACGAGAGCTCCAAGTGACACCCAGGTGCCCGTAGGCACACCATTCCAAACGGAAGGGGCAGATGAGGCAGATCGTGTGACTGGTGTTTTGGAGTCTTCATTCATTTTATTTAAAGTTGAGGAGGAATGTTATGTTCATACCATGTGTGCTAGTCCAGCAGGAGTGCTTCAGGTACTGCACAGACCTTGCGGTGCAGGACCCTCCTCTGCGGTCATGTGTTGTTGGTTCGCTCCTGACGTAAGGAGTTTTGGCGTCAAGGGCCAGAGTCACGAAATACTGACTGTGTGCGCGTATTCTTTCTTGCGCGTCTTAGAGCCTTAGCGCACGGCACACAACACATATATATAGGTTTTCCAGTCGCAATACAACTAACACTTGATCACTCTGCTCATGTGCATTTTCACTACACTAAAGCTGATTTTCACATCATACAATACTACTTACATGTGATATAGTATGAACATCATTAAATATTTAAATTGAAACATAAATGATTGCCATGATTAAAGATTGATGACTAATATGATTTTAAGGAAAACATACGTGTACCCAGATAATACGATAAATCTGATGTTAATAGTGTACAAATTGAAATACGATTTGTTTCATTGTTTTATAGAGCATACATTTACACACCAAAGCCGGTTTTAAGCGCCGTTCCGCGTGCTTAAATAACATTTACTAAGGAGTTCAACAATTAAGTCGCAAGTAATACAAACAGGAAACATGACATCACATCAAGTAAATTCAGAACTGACTTCACACAGTCGCGCATTGCTAGTCGTCAAGTCACGCACGTAGAACTTCTGCGAGGTTAAAGGTCTTTGGGGCATTGTGACTTAATAATTTGCTCCCGAGGAGACATCCACTGAGTATTCCCGTGAAGGGAGAGGACAGCCCGCAGGAGACACAGAAAGGCGCGAGCAACTTCTGGTGTTCCCTCCTTCCCCTGTGACTCGACCTCAAGACAGTCGCGGAATTTGTGACGAGTAGCCTCCTAGGGCAAGTCCATGGAGTAATCCATTTTCTCCCGGTATTTCACGGTAATTATTTACAATATACAATACTGCAACGACTGAAAATGCGCATTCGCTTGTTCTATACAAATGTAGACATGAACTCAGATTTTGATATCGATGTAACACATATCTTCCTTCCTACAGTTTCATAAATACCCAATATCTGGTATCACTCCTCGGCTTTCACACAATGCACTCGTGGAGCTTGCACGCCAAATGTGCCAGGCCTCGCCAGAGATTCCGCAAAGCGACTGACAGTGGTCGGTTCTTCCGGCAGAGTGTTATAGTAATGTGGTCATTCATTCCTGTGCCTGTTTTTTCCAAGAGGGAAAACTATTGAGTGCTAGGTCTCTTGAGGTAGTGTCATAGTGAGCATAGATCAGGAATGTGCAACATAACATACGGTCAATTGTTTGTCCTCCAGGTCCCTGTCCTTGTTATGCCAATGGTTTTATTCTAAAACCCCACAATGTTTGAAAACTTGAACCTTTTATATTGAAGCTTGAAATAGCATAACTTAACGTTTTGAGTAAAGTGGTTGTATTTCTGATGTATAATGATTGTTAATACAGTTTTACTTGAAACAAATACAGACATTAGAAATCGTCAAGTTCTTGCAGTAATGCTCTACTCATAACGACCGAAAAAGGGGCGGGGTTACAATGCTTTGAGCTACCATACTGAAAGGGTGATGTCCTAGATACGAAAGGCCAGATTTACTAAGGACTTGCATTGTCCTTGTGTTATGTGATGCAAGTCATCACAAGGCACTTCAACTCCTTACATGGGATTTTCTAAGGCGCGCAAAGCCAGTTTGCAGCAGGTAGGCATTATATGGAGGGAGCATGGGCGTTTGACTACCGGACAGAAGCGTAACAAGGAGAAATCTTCTTAACATTGTTAAGTCACCTTTCCATGTGTGTTGCATTCTGCTGCATACATAGAGAAATGAATATGCTTCTAAGGATTGTTTTTATGCAGGAAGGTGTCCACAGTTTAGACTTATTCTCCAAAATTTGTTGGACTGAAATTAGAAAAGTGAAATGCACCCTTAAAGATACACTTTGCGCAATGTTTGTTGTACTGGAGTTAGATAATACATTTTCTCCCCACACCAATGTATGTACTTTCCCCAGTGTTTGCTGGGATGCTGTAAGAATAGTAAATCAGACCGTGCCATCATGTATATATTTCCCTAACTTGTTAGGCTATAGCTAGAGTAGTGAATCTGACACCCTCAAGACCAATTTGTGCACCTTCCCCAATGTTAGACTGTAGTTAGAATAGTAAATGTGGCCAGCTAAATGTATGTATTTACCCCAGTGTTTGTTGGTCTAGAACTAAAGTATTCACGTTGACCCCACCCCAAATATACACCTACTATAGTGTTAGACTGGAGTTAGAATAGTAAATCTGTATCTACCCCATGGTATACACTTTATCCAATAGAATAGCAACCCATCACCTCAAATGTATACCCTTTCTCCACTATTTGTTAGTCTGGAGTTAAAGTAGTTAATCTGACCACCACCCCCACCACATATGTGCACTTTCTTCCGTAACCGTTGGACTAGAGTTAGAATTGTAAATCTGACTCCACCCAATGTATGCACCTTTCCCAATGTTAAAGTGAAGTTAGGGTAGTAAATCTAGACCTCTCCCCCATGTTGGAACATCCACTGATATTTTTTAGACTGGAGTTAAAATTACAAACCTGACCTACAATGTATGCATTTTTCCCAGTGTTTGTAGAATTGTAGCTAGAATAGGTGATTTACTGTTGTATTGTGAATGTAATGGCTCGCGCTGGTAGCGCGAGCCGGGGAAGGGTAGAATGTTGCGGGGGAATGTTTGTGTATGAGTGTGGGATTCGGTGACGGTTGAGCGGGGAGGAGACAGGACGAAGGACGGCGGCTTTGTATGCGGTCGGGGCTTCATATTATGGAATGTACTTGTAATCTTCAAAGTATTTTAAGAATAAAGAAGTTACCTACCATTATCGTCTTTGCGGCTTGAAGATACTCAACATTTACATTGTTTTTTATTTGTTTTTAATGATTTTAGATTTATGTTTCTACATGCCACTTCATCATGAATTTTTTAAGTATATTTAGTAGATAAGTGTACAAGTTTCAGTAATCTTTGTTTTGAACTTCTTCTGTTTTTTAGTATTTAAAAAAAATGATTTTTTAAAATGTATTTTCAATAGCTTTAATGGTTTCATACTTTTAAATGTTTGTATTTATTTAATTATAAATGTTTATATTATGTTTTATTTCCTATAAATTAATGACATTTAATATTTCAATTTTGATAATTATTTCAAGTTACAAATCTCGCATTTTTTAAGTCATTAACTGATTTTTTTGTTATGTTAGGTTATATGTATATTTAAATATATTATTTTTTAAAGAGTAATGTAACCTTCATGTTACATTACAATAATATTAATTACAATTAAATGCAAATACATACTAACACAATGTTGATAAGTTGGACTGTGATATTTTAGTTATAAATATTATATCTTTTTAAAGTCAAACTTTTTATAGTCTTTATTTTGACAACAATATTTTTGTACTCCAATGCCTTTATGCTAGATATTTTGTCATACAACCCTAAAGGAACTAAATAAGAACAAACTGGCAAAAATCAGATCATGTGAACCGGAGTTGTGCATTTTAAAAATGTAAATGTCAGAATGCAATTAGGAACAACCTAGCGTCACTGTTAATCAATGAGCACAGGTGACTGGCTCCTCAAATATTTTTTGGGATGATTGCAAAGGAGTGTGAGTTAGATGCTTCCCAGTGGTTCACCCCAGCGAGCAATTTTGCGTTCAGACTTAGAGAAAAATAAGCAAGTCCACTGCTTGAACAGGTAAAAGCAGGTGGCAGTAGCCTACCTTGAACCGACGAGGTTGGATGTGAAGAATTTTGGCACCAAAAACTCAGAGTAGAACAAACTTGAAAAATGTGTCCCCTTAGGTCACTTCACTAATGGGATAACTTTGCAGTCCTTTCCCACTCTTGAATTTTACCTTCAGGCTTAGAACAAATTATGTAGCTCAATATCCTACTGTGAGGTAGTGTTGGAGGCCAGGCAGAGGTCTACAAGGCCTGATATCTTCTGTGTGTGGTCTCCTGAAGCATTTTTTCTTGGGGAAAATGTCTGAATGGAACATTCCAAGCGCTGAGGTGAAACGTTTCTCAGTCAGCCTCATTATCTTTTCACAGTCCTTTCAGAAGTCAATATTTTTGAAGTCCAAACATTTCTTGGATGTTGAAGCATGTTCTCCTGGCCACTCTAAAGGCTCCAAGACTGCAAATTGCAGCTTACAGGATACCAGGTCACAGATAGCAATCTGAAGCAAGTGCAGTCTCTCATTTCAGGGGCTAGTCTCAGTCCAGTCTACGGGTCAGTTAGTCCCTCAGCAATATGCCTTTCTTGTTCTTTATGTCCATGGGGCCACAGAAGGCAGGTTGGTGTGACATTTGAAGGTGATTTCAGCACTTGGGTACAAGGGAAAAGCAGGACAGACCACTCCATAGCTCGAAAGACCACAGGCTACTCCTTTTCTGATATTATCCATCCCAGTTGTATTTTGCAGTTTGTGGCGTGAGTTTTTTGTATAGAAACCTCTGGCTAGTGATCAACGAAAACAAAATACATCAACCTTGCCTCAAAAGATTCCCGCACTTGAGGTCAATCCCCTTTTGCTGCAAGTCCTATTTTTTTTATGTCAAACCCAGAGTACTTGATTCCCTGGGTCTTTCAAAATAGCAGGAATCCAAAGCCAGACTGTGACACTTCCATCAGCCCTCCCAGTGTCTGGACTATGGAAATTAGATCCTTCACTTCCATCCCTGTCTGTGCCCCTATAAAACTGATCTAGTCCCATGTCGTTTCCTGCAGTGATTTGTACCAGGCCATCTATGGGACAGGGAAGGCAAAGCTCTCCCCAGAGCCCTGTTTAAAGTAAAGAAGCCACTATAGGAGTGCCTTTCTGTTTTCTGGAAAAAACAGAACTCCATAGACTGCAGATTATGTACAATATAAAAGGATCCTCTGACAGCTGCCAAAAAATGAGCTCCCCGAGTCCTGGACTGTCACAAATTTGTACACTAACGTGAGAGAGAAATTACTTTTCTACTGGCGCGTAAGTTGCTGTTAGGGATGGCCTTCAATTACTTTCATACATCCTTGTGGTAACCAAACATACACTCAGTGTATGTTTAAAGTTGTGTTTAATTGAAGACAGCACAGTTCACTCCTTCCACTACGAAGTCCCACAAGTAATGAAAAACTTCTACATTCTTCCCTCTAGAACCTCACAACCTTCTACACCTCCCATTCCATTACACACCCCACATTCCACATTATTAACATATAACTAATTTCCCCCCTTAAACAAAAACAGTAACAATAAAATGAAAACAAGAAAGTCTAAACTATACACTAAAATCCTAAATAGGATTGGCCACTTAATATTATCAATGCAAGACAAAGTCATCAAATTTAGCTTGCCATTACATTGTTCTAGCATCAGATTTCACCCGTGACGCTATAGTACTATTATTCTCTACTGTATCACTAACATCACGGACAGTCTCAGTGTAATCTTCTTCTCTATCAAGTTCATTTTCCACAACCGTCTGTTCTGGATTCACCCTTTAAACACAACATTCTACTGACAGCACTACACTCACCCAACATTATTTCCTGCTTTTATTACATAACCATCATATCCTTCTCCACCACCGCACTCCTCATCATTATTGCACTTCGCTACTCTCCTCACATTCCACAGTTTCCTATCCTGTGTAGCAACACTCTTGTTATATACTTTTATCACTTTCAGAGCTCTCCCAAAGTTGGACGTACCTTTCCTCACAAATCCTGGTTTACGTATTCTGACCCAATCTCCTACAGCAATTCCTTCACTCTCCATTTGTTATCATATCCTTCATTGAATTTCTCCTGTTTTCTCCTCACCCTTTCTCTGACCTCTTCAACACACACATTTTCCCACTCTTTCCTTTGTTTTTTCTTGAACAACCATGGACACAACTTAGACACAGGATGTCTTCCTTTCAGTAACCTAAAAGGGCTTACTTCAGTAGTACTATGTGGTGCTATGCGATAATACCATAACTTTTCTCTTAATCTTTCCTTCCACTGCCCGGCAAATCCACGTGCCCATCCAATACTCTCTTTAAGTACACAGTTGAATCTCTCAACCTGACTATTGCCTTGCGGTTCATACACGGGAGTGGTAACATGTTTAGTGTTCCTGTACCTAAGAAAACTTCTCATTTCTTTTGCCACTAATTGACCCCTATTGTCACATATCAGCACCTCAGGATATCCTTCCCTGGCAAACACTTCTTTGAAGAACTCAATAATTGTACTAGATGTAACTTGGGAGACCAACTTCACCTCTGGCCACTTAGAATAATAATCACTTAAAACCAATACATAACGGGCCTCTGCGGGAAGAGAAAAAAACAGACCAAAAATATTAAACCCTAACTTCTGATAAGTGGAATCCGGCCAAGGCACTGGCAAAAGAGGAGCTGGGACTGTCCTTAACATCTTTTCTGCATTGACACATGCACTACATTACCTCATCACTCTGTCTGCCATTTTATCCAATCCCGGCCACCAAAAACATGTATGTATCAACCTCTTCATAGAAGACATCCCAGGGTGACCTTCATGCGCCAATTTCTTCCTGCAGTCCCTTAGGTGGATCACACTTACCTTTTTTTTTTAACACAAGTTCATTTTCTATTTCCAATTCATCATTGACTTTCCGGAACAACATGATCTCTTCTGAAATCCTTGTTTTTTACCTCTTGCAATACCAAATCCTCCTCATCACATTTCCTTCACAGCTCCTCCTCTATACTACCAAACTCACCAGTCATGTAACCAGAAACAACAGACACAACATCACTTTCCAACTCATCTTCAAACACCTCAACTTCCTTTACTTCATCTTGCGGGAGTCCCGACACACAATCTGCCACAGCATTATTCTTCCCTGGTACATACTCCATTTGGAAGCAGTACTCCTGCAGTATAGAAACTAATCTGGCAATGCGAGCAGTAGCATTCCACCCACCACCTGAAGAAAAAATTCCTACGAATGGTTTATGATCTGTCTGCAAAATAAACCTTAAACCCCAAATATAGTTCCGAAAATGTTCAACTGCCCAAACACACAACAACAATTCCTTTTCTATCACAGCATACCTCCTGTCTGCATCCGTTAGCATACGAGAAGCAAAAGAAACATTCCATCTGTCCTTGCCACAACACTGAGATAGTACACCGCCTATTCCATAAATACTAGCATCCACCATCACAATACACTGTGCCGCCACACTAAAAGGCCGCAGAGTAGGAGTATCCACTATTTCTCTTTTAATCCCCTGAAATGCAGACTCTTGTCTATCAGTCCAGACGTACTGAACCCCTTTAGGTGCAAGCTCTCTCAGTGGTTCCATTTTAGTTGCAAAATTTTCAATGAACTTACTTTAATATTCATAGAGACCTGTAAATGATAACAATTTATCCAGATTGTCAAGAGCAGGAACATTAACAATAGCTTCCACCAATGATGGTTTCGGAATTACTCCTTCTCCTGATATAGTGTAACCCAAATATTCCACAGACTTGGAGAAAAAATTGCATTTATTTTCCTTCAAGGTCACACCACTCTTCCTTAACACCTCACAAATATTTACAACATGCTCTCTGTGTTCATTCTCATTCTTTGTCAATATCAGCTCATCGTCTTGGAAACACTTCACATAACTATCCATATCTTTGAGCAAATGATACATAGCTCTCTGAAACACCGACGCTGCAGAAGCTAGCCCAAACCGCATCCTTTTAAATTGGTACAATCCTTGTGGTGTGATAAATGCCTTGAGTTGTCTAGAATCATTCGTCAGTTCAATTTGATGATAGGCTGATCTTAAATCCAGAGTAGAGAAAATGCTTGCTCCTTCCAGCATGCTGATTACCTCATTTATATTGGGCAAAGGATGACAATTCACAATAATATTTGCATTCACAGCCCTCAGGTCCACACACAATCTCAAAGATTTGTCAGCCTTCTAGGCCAGAGCAATTAGAGAAACCCATTCAGACGATTCAATTTCATCAATTACATTCTCTTTAACCATTTCTGACAGAATTTGTTTCAATTCTTCTCTGACACTTATTGGAACATTCCTAAGTTTTTGCACCATAGGTTTAGCATTTGTTTTAATTCTGATTTTGTGACTGTAATTCTCTAACTTTTCCAACTTACTAGAAAGAACTTGAGGAAACTTAAATATAATCCATTCTCCTGTCTTGCAATTCTCTATTGCTAATACTGGTTCACTACTACTGGGATTCAATATAATTCCCAACTTGCCTTGGTCTCTCTAACCCAGAACATTAACTCCTTTCTTTGCTACATACAACTTAATCACAGCACATCTTCCTTTAAAGACTATTTCTGTCTCCACAAAGCCAATAACATCAATATTGGAACCATCAAAACCCTCAGCTATGTCGGATGCTCTCAAATCTGACAAGTTCCAAATTTTTTCAAATTTCTGCTTAAAGTATTCCCGTGTAACAATTGTCCAAGTGACCCAAGTCTGCCATCAGATCTCAATTTTTTCCCATGACCTGCACTGAGCACCTGGGTTGATAAATACTTCCATCCCCTTTTCTTCACAATTTGTAGGCGACAGGACCATTCCTCTATGTTCTTTCTCCTGCCCATGCCACCCTTCATCAAATTTACCACTATTCATATAAGCCACTTTTCCTTTCGTACTACTGCTGTTTTAAAAAAAAAATCCTTACATACACGAGCAAAATGCCCAATCCTACCACATTTCTGACACTTCTTCCCAGGAGCGGGACACTGAGGTGAAGTCGCAAGATGATTCATATTACCACAGCGATAGCATGATAATAGTTCCATTTTATCACATCTATCCTATTTCTTATTGAACATAGTTTTTCTGTTACCACTGGTGCTACTATTCCCAATCACACCCACAACTTCAGACTCCACATTTTTTATTTTATCTGAATCGTGTATAGATTTTATCCATTTTTCCGACTGTTCTAGAGCTTTTGCAGTGGTAATAACATCTTGTAACTTGGGATCTCCCATAACCCACAATTGTTTTTGAATTTTCCTGCTCTTAGCATGCACTATTATCTGATCACGTATCATCTCATCTGACATCTCTCCAAAATTACAATGCGATAATCCTTGTAAAGCAGTTAAAAACTCATCAAACTTCTCTTCAGATTGCTGTGTTCTTGTATACAATTTAAAGCTGTTCAATGCTATGCTTGGAGTAGGTTTAAACCTATGTTCCAATCTCATTAGTGTTTCCTTGAACACATCTATTTACTCATCAGACTGTATTTGAATGACAACCTGAGGTAAAGTTCTGAACACCATTTGCCCTTCGGAACCCAAACAATGCAACAATGTATTTTTTTTTCCTTCTTGAGACATATCGTCACCATCAATAGCCTTCATATAAGTTAGAAACTCTTCTTTCCATCTTGACCATGGCATGGGCGGATCCCCTTTCTTTTGCAAAAATGTTGTCGGTGGTTCAAATTGCATAGTTCTTATGAAGCAGATCTGCGTCCAGAGTAAGTGTGCAAATCCACTGTGAGAACTCCAGTTAAATTTTCCTGGTTCCAGTTTTCTTTTACATTTTTCCAAGTTCTTAAATTATTAAGCAGTATGTTAATAAATTTAAAAAAATATTGTTTCACTTAAACAAACCACAACCAGAATCAAACTTGGTTTTTTTTAAGAATAACCAATTATCCCAATTTCTCACTTCCTTGTTTTAACAGTTTCCATAGCTTACAGGAAGTGATAAAGGTAAGAAGCAAAACAAAAATTCGGAATAATTACTTCCTGTTGAAAACAGAGCCATACGAATGAAAACGAAGTTAAGTTCTTTCCTCTCCCGTTCCTTGTTCTATAATACATGAACCCTTTCACACGCGCATGTAACGACTCGTGTGCAACTACAAATAAACACTAAAACACACGTGCCTTAGTTAAACGTCGAATCCACATGCGTCTCCGTAGAACAGCAGAACACGTCGCAAGGCGCATCTTTTAAACAACAGAGTCACGCAACAGATTGAATGGTCACTGGCAAGTCTCTTGGTCAGAGATAAAAAAAAAATAAGTAGAGCACCACCACAATTCTCCTTAGAAGTAGCGTCTATAAATAGATGTTCCTACCGTTACCCGACCATCAACTGCTACCCGGTGCACGTTGCCTGTTCAGACGGCATTAACTGGGTCCGATGTTGTTCCTGGTTTGACACCGCTCATGTGCTCTAAGGTGCAGTAACAGGTGTTGTTGCTCGTCGCCACTTGTGGTAACCAAACACACATGCAGTGTATGTTTAAAGTTGTGTGTAATTGAAGACAGCACAGTCAACTCCTTCCACTAGTAATTCTTCCTTTTAGAACCTCGCAACCTTCTACTCCTCCCATTCCATTACACACCCCACATTATTAACATATAACAATCCTTCTATGCATTAGAATAGTACCTTCCCTGAGTGCAGCCTTACATGTGCCATATTCAGTGCTTTCTCTTTTTTTTTCACAGACACATTTGGCAACATTCCTGATACGCTTTGCTATTATCTCTGAAAGTTACTTCATGCCTTCACTGCTCATACATTCTTAACTATGGAGTGGATGTTGTGTAATTAACATTCCTGTGCTAATTTGTAAGAGGTCTGCAAGCAGGCCAGTTGTTAATTCTGCCCTAGTATCTCCCAGCAGATCTAACAGGAAATTCTGGTAGAGGACCGAAGTGCTTTCTGCAGCAGACATCCAATACTTAAAAGTATGTCTTCAAATTATTCAATCATGGATGACCTCAGACTGACTCAAATTGAAGCTGTCAGAAACAGCATTTATCTAATCAGTGGTGAAAAATGCAGCAGTAGATAGTCCTGGCTGACATCACTGCATCCATCCAAATGGCTTTTCTTCTCCTCTTTCCTCTAATGCAAGAATAAGTGGGATTCCATATTGATTGTCCTATCTCCCTCAAGGAGCATGTTAACAAAAAAAGCCCAAACATCCTCTTTCCAGATTAGCCTACTCTTCAAGATTAAACCCTGTATGCAGGCCACCGACCACAAAACAGTGGTGCAAGCCTGTGCCTTCTCCCATATTAATGGAGGTAAAGCTCTGCTGACTGGGTTCTATTACAACACTTTTCTTTCTCTCATTGCTGTCTTTTACTCAGCTGCTCATCTTATTATCACTGAGCACAAATCTGATCACATTACCCCTACCCTCTTGACCTTATTTCACTGGTTACCTTTTGGAGTCTATAGCTAACTGAATTGCTGCTGCATCATTCACAAACCCTTGCATATAAACCGACCTAACTAGCTGAAAAACTCGCTCTAATAGGTTGTATTCTTACTAAAACATAGCAACAACCAAATATCCTTTAGACTCCAATCAAATAATCAGAAAACAAAGAAAACCTTCTCTTTTTACTGCATTCGCTGAAACAACCTTGCGTTGTTCTAGAGAACATGCACCTGCAGCCCAGTGTTGTGTTTTCCAACAGATCGTAGAAGGTTTTGCTTTTTCTCTCAGTGAGCCGACAATCATGCTTGCGAACTCTGGGACCTCTCTGTTACATGGATTGATGCCACAGAGTGGTGTTCTGTGATCTAGAATGCCTCAAAATTCCAGCCCTTTATGAAGCAGTGGCTTCTGGCTTCTCTACACTTCTCTACACTCACTTTGTGGAGAATGTGTGTGTGGTAGAGCAGTTTGTAAGTGAAGGGACAGATTTGTTGACCTGTATCCTTAAGAGGCAGGTACCTACAGGCCTCCCCTGAGTAAAATGTTTTACCAGGCTCTCTTAAACTGTGTCTTTCACTCCTATCCATGTGAGGTGTGACTGAAAAGTATATGTACATTGTATGACTTGCACAGCATGAGCATGCAACTGCGGTTTGTTTGGCTGGGTGGAGCAGGAAATCAATTTGAGCTTTCCTCTGTGTATGGCAACTCAGAGGGGGGGCTATGTGCAAGGCTGTCCAGGTCTCTGCTGAAGTATGCACCTGTGCATTACTTATAAACACCAAATGCCTTATTTCAGAGGGATACAGAGTCTTGTGGGTGAGAGTATCTGATTTGTCACTTTGTAGTTTGTCCGCAGTTACTGTGTTAAAGCACTCTCATCTATGCTCCTTCTTCCTGACTGATCTGTTTCTAAAAGGATTTCACATTGTGCCTGGTCACATATATGCATAAAAACCTGAACTTGTTGGAATCGGCTCTGGAAGGGCTTCTGTTGCCCATGTCGAAGCTGATTACGTGGTAACTAAGCACTCTTTGAGTAGAAACACCTCCTAAAACTCCGACAGACCACAAGAGCTGGTTGGTCAGCTCTGTGGATAAGAACTGGTCTCTTCAATCAGGTCAGTGTTCCAGTACTCCTCACTGACAAAGATAGGAGCTGTACACTAGCGCAGTTGATGCGTTGTTGTGTTATAGGGCCATTGTATGCTGACTGGTAACTTTCTACGAGAGGCCTGGATCACAGTTCCTGCTGCACTGCTTAACTTCCTGGAGAATTGTGTCCAGACAGTTGGGATAAACGTTTACAGGACTGTGCCCTACAAAGGACAGGCTGCCTGGAAGCAGTTGGTCAATCCAGCTGGGTGGGATCTTTGAGTGTTGTGTAAGGAAAAAAAACCTACTACTATCTACACTGTCACTGCCTTTGGGGGAGAGGAAGGACTATGACCTACAGGGTCTTGTGCCATGTTACCTTTGTCCCTGAGGATCTCCGCAGTACCATCTCTGGCAAGCAGATCCTTGGAAAGTTAGGGTGGAGAGGCTTTGCTGATGTCATCGCTGTATATGCTTTCAGCAGCCAAATTATCCTTGTGAAAACACATAATTTATGGTTCCAGTGAGTCTGGTAACTTCAGTTACTAGGCCTATGGGAATTAGTGGACCACTAGTAATAAGGACCCATCAGTATTTATGGGGCACTTGTAATGAAGGACTAACTATACGCAGATTGCATAGATATGCACTCTTTCCGCCTCCTGGTATCCACACTGGGGGGCATTTGAAACCTGCCTCGATCACCCTTGCTCTTTAGAATTTTAAGCAGGGATTATGAAATATAAAATACCAGGCAACAGTGTTGCATTCTAAGTCTAGATACACTTGTGGTGGTATGTAAATAATAATGAGAAAAGATCGAGTTGTACCTGATGCCTTTCTGAGTATTCCCTCTCTTTTCTCTCCAGCCCATAAAATTATTATTGGTGAAGACATTTTTGAAATGTGGTGACCAGGCAACTGCTGTGTTAGCACATGAGACTCCAGTGGCCATAATGTAGCCCTGATCATTGTAAAACAACATGGGAGCGGTAAATATTGAAAAGGAAAACAATTGCAATAATTCTGCAGTATCCAAAATTATGCTCCCATAACTAAAAACAATTTAAATACAACACTCTTGTAAAGGTGACCAACAGACTTAAAGCAGGAACTTCACCTCAGTGATTTGCTATGAGCACAAAATGAGGTCTGAAAGTTAGGATTATTCCAAACTACAAGTGCACAATCCTATTTAGGGATTTTGGCATGATGGCAGATTTTACTCCACTTAGAGACTGAGCAGAGTCAACAGCCAGCCACTTGCCTGAACAGGGTGTATTGCCAGCACACGAAAGGTGGTGAGCCTAAGGGAGACTGGTTGCCATCGTCTTTGACCACCGTCAGAGCCAGCCATGGCTCTGCAGGTGACTAGTGAGTGGTTCCCCTTCTGTAAATAGGCCTGAAGATCCCAAAGTTTGGTAGGGCAATAGAATTGCTGATTTACAGAGGTTTTCTCCTCTTACCAAGTTCTAAGTGACCACCAGCGTACCTTGGTCTTGTGGATGGATGGATGGATGGATGCCACTTCACAAGGTCGGTAGGGCCTGGTCAGACACACATCATGAATGTGCTAGTGCCTTTTACTGGAAGGGATATGAATGATCCCACACCACCAGTCTGTCCCTTTCATGGACTTTGACTTGTCGCCGTTCTAACTCACTCCTCCGGACTCACCCACGGACCTAGGCTTGAGGCAGACATGTGCAGAAAAATCGGACTTGGGCTCCTAAATACAATATATAGTGTAAGGCACGCTGGGTCGGTCACATCTGTAAGCCCTGCTGCTACTGCATAAGCTTCATTGCTAGTAACTGTGAAAGGTGAATTAATTACGAATACATGTGTAATGATTAATGGAATAAGAATCAACAAGAATTAGGCTAAAATAGAAAATAATGTGTACCTTGGAAAATGTGCCCATCTGAGTGGCCAGCATAGTACGTGTAATAATGAATAACAAATTCACTCTTATATTTTTATTGATGTGCACACTTAGGATAAAGTGTATTAATAGGGCTATACTAATATATTAATGTTATGTATTTGCTTAAATAATGCTGAGCTTTTGATTGATTACGAGGTTTGGGCCTAGTCGACAAGCCTCATGTTAAGTTCCATGACCTAACAAATGTTCGAAAATGTCTTGTGAAAGCAGGGAATTAATATTATTCTATGTTCACTCTGTGCTGACCAAGCGATTTGTAAATGTCTTAAACATTTTCATGAGAACTGTTCATCGAAATATCCTGTACAAGAAGTTGTTACTTTGTAAATTTGATGCATGAGAAAGAGATGTTCCCAGGAGCTAACAATGGGTGCACTGACTACAGCTAGGATTGCAACAAAGAAGTTACCTGATAAACCTGACGATGGGAACGGGAGAAGAGGAGCCAATCATCGACATGTGAAAGACTCTTTAGTTATGTTTTAGAGATAGGTTTTAATCGTTATTGGTCCCACTGCAACCGTACGATATTCTGACCAGTGCTGGTGTGGGAAAATGCCTTAGAGGATTTGATATATCCAGACTGCGCTTTGCAGAGGACATGCCATTCTTTCTTTTTCTATTTTTGTTTTGAGAAAGATCTGTTTGAGGAGCTAAGGAGTTCCTGATTCCTTCTACTCTCTAACTTTAATTGTGTGCATACTGTGCCAATGGTGAATGCTGATTCTTTAGTTAATGTTCTTGAATTGGCTCAATTAACTTAAGCCCAACCGTGGCTGAGCCATTTCCTTCCTTTGCCCATTGCTGACGCTGACCAGACGGATGTCCTACTGACGAAGAAAATTGCAGGTTGCTGACCAGTTGAGGAGAGGTATATGAAATATAATGTGCCTTGCAGATGTTGTTCTTTGTTTTAGGTACCAAACGCTATTTTTGATAGAGCCCTAGTTAGATGCTTTCCAAATTAACTTTTGACTAAATTACTTTTGCATGAAGTCCAAGCATTCTAATCAGAGGATTAGTTAGAGTGTCACACGCTTACAAATGTCCTTAATGAAGAATTGGTTTTGTTCACTGTCGAATCTAGATGTATATTATTTCTGTTGTTCAGTTATTGATGCTATTAATTTGTATCATAACTCTTGAGTGTCTAGTTATCAATGCACTAGTTCAATTGAGATTCTTTTGACGGTTTAGTCAGACGGTTTTGTTTGTATATGTTTATCGTTTGGTTTTGAGAGTAATTTACGTGATATTAGCATTGTTAATATAGGGAAATAAACTTTCTAATTATACTAAAGGGTGGCCACATGGGCCATGTTGTGTAAAGATTACTCACTCAAAGTCGCTGAAAACTGATTTGTTATTAATGTTATGTTGTGCTGATCAGAGTTTGAGCAAGGATTGTATATATGTTGCTATCACTCTAAGCGTAGTCAAAAGGTCCATCGAACCTCTAACACGTCCCCTTATAAATAAATTATAAAAGACCAATTAAGGCCAGACATGCTCACAGTTTTTGTTAGCAGAGTCGGATGGTTAGTCTCCGTAAGAGGCCACCATAATTTCCAGAAATTGATAGAAGAATTGGATGGTTAACCTCCTTAAAAGGTCACCATAAGTTTCCTAGTTTGGTAGTGGTAACGGTGTATTGCGTCTCCTTAAGAGGCCACTATGATTCCCCAAATCTAACAGCTATAATATTCAGACCTTGGTAGCGGAAACAAAAGATTATGGGCCTCATTATAAATTTGGTAGCCAGCCGCCAAACTCATAACGCCACTAGACCACCATTGCATGTTAAACCCTGCCGTCCCTGTTTTGAGGTTTGCGCTGGGCCGGCGGGTGGAAACAGGGTTTCCGCCCACTGGACCAGCGGGTAGCAGGGCCATATCATTGCAGCTGGTTCGTAATCAAGCTGGCTGCAATGTGGCGGTGCGGCGGGTTCAGCAGCACCCGTCACGTATTCCACTGCCCGTAATTCGCACAGTGCAATGAGTGGCAGGGCTGTGCATGGGAACCCCTGCACTGCCCATGCCAAGTGCATGGGCATTGCAGGGGCCCCCCGACACCCCTATTCTGCCAGCCTTTCCATGGCAGTGCAAGCCGGAGTGGAAAGGCTGGCGGATGGGGACTCGTAATCCCTAGGGCAGCGCTGCCCTGGTGGGTTACAACCGCCAGGCTGCAGGCTGGCTGCAGCCTGGTGGTGTCCGCAGTCGGACTGTGGTGGCTCCACCACTTTCATAATGTGGCAGTCAGACCACCAAGACCGTGGCGGTCCGACCGCCAGACTCATAATGAGGCCCTATGTCTTCCTAAGAACCTACCATGACATTCCCAGAAGTTGGAGTTTGCCAATGCTTGTTTGAAGATGTTCTCCGTGTTTCTAGAGAGAGTATGAATGGAACAGGTTTTGCGCTTGCAAAGCTTAAGCAAATCGTAGGTGAATGTTTGTGAGTGACTAGGGAGTCTGCGTACTCCAAATAAAGTTGTTTAGGGAGTTTGCTTACTCCAAAGGGTGTGTGTAGGGAAGTCACATATGTGTGGTGCTTTGTGCTCAAAAATTGCCCACGTGGTTGATGGTATATGGACCCTGCATGGTCTTGGACTCCGGAGTACTGTATATGTGTATGAGACACCTGGTTTGATGTTGTAATTTTGTCTGTTTAATAGGTCAATCGGGCGTGGTTGACAAACTCAGAGTGTGTGTCAAGGCAAGTGCTAGTTTTCGACAGAGATTTAGTGAATCCTGTGTGCACCAGGAGGGCCCAATGATCGGTTGTGAGCAAAATTTGTTTGTCAAATTTTGTTTGCGAGTCAGGGAAACTGAGATAGAAGGAGTATATGTTAGAGCTAAAAGCCGCAGTTGAAAATTCAGTAAGATTTCTGAAGCTATTGTGTTGCCTGCCCTTGGTAAACAGACAAGTTTGTGTATTGATTTTGATTAGTGCTCGCAATATTTGCATTAAATTTTGCGCATATTTGAACTGAGGAGTACAAACCGAAGGGCTTTGTCAGCCTCTATACAAGTGAGTGTGACGTCATTAAAGCTGCGCTGGGATAGGTTGGTTAGTGAGAAAGGTCACGAATGGATTGGTGGACAACCGTGAAGCGTCATTGGTTGAAAAGGTAAACAAAGCGGATTTTGGGATTGAAATTCACTTCCAGGTTCGATTGAAGAGTAGTATAATATACAGAGATGACATTTTTCAAAGCATTAAAGAGTGCCCTAAAGGGAGATGTGCAAATTCCAAGTTAGTATAGGAGAAAGTACACCTAGAAGGTGCACCCGCATACATTGTATTTGAAGAACAAGGTGCTGTGCCATTCCTTTGGCTAAAACAATGGTGCAAAGAGACTGAGAAAGAAGGGAGCTTAGCGTTTCCTACCCACAGACCCGTTAATTTTGAGAATTTTAGAGAATTTGAGGAGACTGCTATATGATCTGTAAACTCCTCCGAGACCTGCACAATTTGAAGCATTAGCCATTTGGGAGTTAGTGGCTAGACAGCAACAGCAACAGAAATTTGAGAGGAGAATGAGAAAAGCTGAGAAAATGCTAGCTGAGGCAAGATGGGACGGAGGAGCAGAAATTTTGGAGAGCTGAGACTTTACAGGGAATTAAGATGTTTCCTGCAATTACACAAGAGAACACGAATAAGACTAGGAAAAGTACCAATAAAAGGGATTTGTATACATCTGATGACAGAGAGCAGAATTCTAAGGAGCCTAGAAAATCTTTGACTTATGATGAAGATTCATACGATGATGAGTTTATTTTCCAATTATTGAGAAATCGCCCCCACCATAAACAGTACATGAGGCAGGTCCAAGTACTAGTGCAGACCCTACAGCTCCGGTACCAATTAATGCTATACAAAGGCAAGCACAGGTTAGCTATAATGTTCCTACCACTTCTACATTACAGATGCTTGTGCTGCAGGTTGACATACCGATAATTTACCCAGATGTACCTATTGTAGATACTGCAACTAACTTAATGGTGCCGACAGGACAAGCTGCCCACATGCAGTCCATTGTGTGAGGGCAGGCCACTGTTCTTTGACATGTAAGTGCCAGGCCCTCTTCCCTCCCAGACCAGGAATACCCATTCAGTATGCAGATGTGTGCAGGTGTGACTGAGCATCCTGTGTTTGGGTTTGTCTGAGTGAAATGCCCAAGGGAGCTGTCAACTAACCCAGCCAGACGTGGATTGTAAGGCACAGAAGGATTTAAGTGCAGAGAAATGCTCACTTTCTAAAAGTGGCATTTCTAAAATAGAATATATTAAATCGAACCTCACCACTCAGCAGGATTTTGTATTACCAATCTGGCCATACTAAATATGACCTTGTTACTCCTTTCAGATCAGAATCTACCACTCAAACAGTATATGAGGGTAGCCCTAATGTTAGCCTGTGAAAGGAGCAGCCTCACAGCAGTGTAAAACAAATATAGGAGTTTTACACTACCAGAACATATATAAACTACACAGGTACATGTCCTGGCTTTTCCCAACATAGCACCCTGCCCTATGGGTTACCTAGGGCCTACCTTAGGGGTGACTTATATGTAGAAAAAGGGGAGTTTAAGGCTTGGCAAGTACTTTTAAAGTCGAATTGGCAGTGAAATTGCACACACAGGCCATGCAGTGGCATCCATGGGACATGGTTAGGGGGGTACTTATGTGGGTGGAAAAATCTGTGCTGCAGCCCCACTAGTAGCATTTAATCTACAGACCCTGGGCACATGTAGTGCACTTTTATTAGGGACTTATAGGTACATTAAATAAGCCAATTGGGTATGAGCCAGTGTCACCATGTTTTAAGGGAGAGAGCATATGCAATTTAGCAGTGGTTGGCAGTGGTAAAGTGTGCATAGTCCTAAAACCAGCAAAATCAGTGTCAAAAAGTGGAGGGAGGCAGGCAAAAAGTTGAGGGTGACCACCCTATGGCTGTCAGGTGTAACAACTAACAAGTCAGAATACAGGAATAATGTACCCTAGAGATCAAAACGCCGACTGAGTCCAGACTCTTTGTCAGTACCCATCACTATTGGCCCAGTCATACCATTATTTTCCCAGTGAAATAATAAGTGCAATGAACAAAATAATTTGAAATCAGGTGTAGAAATGGAAAGGTTTCATGCACATACAGGTATGATGACTCCAATGAAGCCGACATTTGATATGACAGGTCCGTTAATTGACTTGAGTGGTTCCAGGACTCCACTGAATAATCGGAGATCAGACAATTTTGGTGACACCAGAGACCCCGTGCCTAACCGTTACAGCAAGTGCCCAGTGTAGGTGATAATAATGTCTCATTGCACGGTTTGACAGCCCAGCAATTAACTGAATGGCTGGAGAAGCTGAGTAGCGCATAAGGAGATTCAAGTGGAGGAAGTTCACTGAATTTGGCCAGGCTTAGACTAGAAGCAAATGACTTAATTGAGGTAACAATCAATTTAAACAGAATCGACTCATGTAGGGAAGAACAGTTGCGCTATTTGTGCAAACTAATTACTAACAAAGCAGGATTGGTACATCAGAAATTAGCAGATCTAGCAGAGAAATATGACATAGAAATTGAGAAAACAAAGTATCTGAGACGAAGTTACAGGTTAGAATTTGATTCCAAAGACATTGCGAACATGAGAATACCGGGAATGAAAATTCACATTAGGGAATTCATTCAGATTATTCCAACATGGAGAGCATCAGACAAATGGGAAGGCAGTTAGGTAAAGAAATGAGGCAAGAAGAAAAGAGACTCTGCAAATTTAACTCTGTTCACCAGACTGCTAACCCAGTAAAAATACTACTGATGAGAGAGATTCCAGGAGGGAATTTTGTCCATGTCCCTTGGAGCAGAATTGACATTCTGTAATTTACCAATGATTACCCAAGGTTGCGAGAGAAACCAGTGGAATGGTACCAGCAAACAGAGAGGTTTGTTAAGCTCGCAAAATGCCTGTGGGAAGATTTTAACACTCTCTTAGAGATAGTGATTTCAGCAGATTTATGGGTGGAATTCAAAAGAAGTGTAGATTGGCCGATAAGAGACTCGCCAAGAGATCCAGCTACAGGTGCACCATCTCCTGATGTAATGAAATATTACTATAAGATGATCGAATTTATGAAAATGAGAATTTCTCCCAAGAATGTTGATGGGCAGAGAATAGACAGAGCAGCCCAGGAAGGAAAGGAGTCCATACATGAGTATTATGAGAGATTGTTGCAGGCATTCAAACATTAGAGTGGTACAGAAACAGTTGAGCCGAAAGGCATGATTCATTTTGTGTTCAGATTTGTCGAAGGATTGAGATTTAAGATTAGCCAGATGATTAAGAGTAATTTGATTTGTTGGCAAACAAAGGCGATTGATGAAGCACTGCAATATGCTAAGTACTGTACTGATGAGATAGAGTTGAAGCAAAGAAAGTTGAAAGAGAAGGCAAGTTTGATGCAGATAAAAGCGGCACAATCTGGAATACAAGGAAGTTTTCCGCAGGCGAAAGGTAGAAGTCGAGTTGGGGTTGGAAATGTGAATCGTGGTTTCCGATTTGAATACCATAGTTACTCAGAATGATATGCAGGCAACGTTACCATGTAACGCTTGCGGAGGCCTCAGACATTGGAAGTGGGAGTGTCCGATGCTAGGACAGAAGGGTACTGTTCCACAGACAAATGAAATAATTTCCTTCCCAAACATGAGAGGACCAAGAGTGAGTGGTCAAAATTTTGGGTTCCAAAATAATGTGAATCAGGCACAAGGTCCTCAGCCCATGCAACAGATTCCATGTTTGCAGATGCCTCAGTCACAGCAAATACAACCCAAAGTTTAAATGATACAGAAACAACAAATTCAGATACCTCAAGCCTCAATGGAACAGCAGCATGCAATGCTTCCTCAGCAGGACACAGGTCAAAGGTTTAACACGAGTAATAACACCATACACCAATACCCATTGCACAGCGAGGATGAAGCGAATGATGATTGGGTGAGTGAGAGTTCAGATGAAGAAGAGTGTGTGCTAGCTGCTTCATTAGAAGTAGACCAGAAGGGCCCATATGTGAAGAGAAAAGGGATGGATCACAAAATCTCATTTTTAGAAAACACGGGGGCTACTTACTCTACAGTGAGAACTGCAGAGGTTCCTAACTTGCCCCTTTTCAGGGAAGACAGTAAAGATCGTAGGAGTTGCAAACCAGCATTTGACCAACCTGATTACAGAACCCATTCCAGTTAAAATTGGAAACTTCAAAGGGTTACACAAATTCGTAGTTTGTGACTCTAGTCCGGTTTCCTTACTGGGAAGAGATTTGCTATACAAAACAGAATGTTCGATTACTTGTTCAACTGATGGAATTTGCCATTCAGACAAATAGTGATGACGAAGATGACTAGTCCGAGGGAAAAGATTGTGACTTAGCAAATGAAGAGTACCCTTTAACCAGTTTTTTCCTGTTTTTACAGTGCAAGATCTTCCTTTTGCTTTGCACGGAACAGTTAAAATGAAAGTGTGGGATTTTTCAGAGAAATACATTGTTCTAATAAGAGATCAATGACAATCGGCCCAATAGAACGTCACTACCACCAGCACAAACCATTTCTAGCATCACGTCTAGTGACACTGAACTATCTAGCTGCTCTAGCATTACAAGTGAGGAAACGAGCAGCTTTAGACAGGAACAGGGTACCCTCTCCCACAACAAATCTACTTTTTTATTAGAGATGGAAAGGTTCCGCAGAGGACAGAGGCACAACAGAAACACACAGGCCACGCACACAAGAGAACCAGAAGGGGCAAGAGAAACAAGGGCGGACCCAACAAACAACAAGTCCGGGGTTACCACAAGATCAACAACACGCAGCATGAAGAACTAGACGTTTGTACTACTCACAATGATGACCTATGTGTCATCAACCTATCAAATATGACCCTAGACGAACAACAATTGAGTGTCCTTAAGAAAGGCCTGGGTTTCGTTCCAATGGTCTTTCTGGATTTTACGGAGATGCATATTGATCTCTTTAAATTCACATGGAAATGCAAACTAATGAAATATTTCAATCACAAACTCATAATAAACGAAAGGCAAATTGACAATATCACTACCTGCGACTTCTCCATTGGAGACATTAGGGACATAGAGACCCTACTTTCCTTAGAAGACGATGACAGTAGCAGTAATGCACCTACTTGTGATGACATTTTAAGAGACCTTGGTCTCAGTAGTTCAACTACCTGTGCCAGTGGCCTTAGACCACGATCCAAATTTACACCTATCTTCTCATCAGACAATGCAATAGATGTGTTCCACAAATTGGTCACAAATGATCTTTACAAATTGGAGAATCAATACTCACTTGGCCATAAATCCCGGCCAAATAATTTAAGCTCACAAGAGCTAAGGGCCCTACAGTCTCTGGGAGATATGAAAGATGTAGTCATCAAGGAGGCTGACAAAGGTGGCAATATTGTCATCATACATAGATCTTTTCCTACAACCCTTTGTAAGTAATCTGCCGTCATTCATTAAAGACACGACACACCTTCTCAGGCTCACTGCAGACTATGAATGGACAGATGGCCATCTCTTGGTTACACTAGATGTAACTTCTCTGTACACATGCATACCTAAAAAGGAAGGTTTGGCTGCCATCCGATTTTTTCTAGATAAAAGGGAAGATTCTACTATGCTGATGGATCTTATTAATCTAGTCATGGACAACAACATTTTCTTGCATGAGGGATCCTGGTATAGACAACAGCAAGGGGTGGCAATGGGGGCCAAATTTTCACCCTCTTTTGCCAATCTCTACATGGGTCACTTTGAACATCATCACCTGTGGACAAACGGTCCACCAGAACTGACGCAGCATATCCTCTATTGGGGACGGTATATTGAAGATATCCTCCTTTTTTGGTCAGGCGACAGCCTATCCCTAGATCGGTTTATTCAACACCTTAATGTCAACTCATACAATTTGCATTTTACTTCTAACATTAGCTCTGTGAGTGTTGACTTTTTGGATGTGACACTATATACTGTTGACAACCACATCCGCTCTAAGTTATTCAGGAAGGCCACAGCCTCAAACTCCATTTTACACGCAAGGAGTGCCCATCCGCATTCCCAAATCAAAGCCATCCCATATGGGGAAGCGGTAAGGGTGAGACGCAACTGCCAGGAAGATCTGGAATTTGCTAAACAGTTAGATCTACTAGAATATCGCTTTCTGAACAGAGGCTATCCAAAGAAACTAATAAGCAACACACGGGAGAGAATCATGAAGATTAACAGGACATCCCTATTTCAGAAGAAGAAGAACAAAACACTGATACAGACGCACCAGAAAAAAGCACCAGCATTTATAACCACATATACATGCGCTAGCTCAGAAGTCTTTAAGATTCTCAAGAAAAACTGGCACATTCTACTGTCTGATGAGAGTCTCAGGAAAGGTTTAAAGAGCAGCCCAGACATGATCCACCGTAGAGGCCGTACCCTGAGGGACAAACTGTGCCACAGTTATTTACCAATTGTTACCAATACTAGCTGGTTACCCTCACCACCACCTGGGTTTTATAAATGCGGTCATTGCAATGTTTGTGAATATGCCCTGGACAAAACCAAGAATTTCTGCTATAATACAAAAATAGTGCACAAAATAAAACATGTTATGAACTGCAATACCAAATTCATTGTATATTGTATCATCTGTATATGCAAAAAAATCTATATTGGCAGCACAATTAGGCCTTTCAAAGAAAGGCTACAAGAACACATCCGGGCAATCAAAAATAATAACAAGGAGTATCCTTTTGCTTTACACTACAACTCAGCACACCCTCTTCATGAGAAACTAGACATACACACACATGGCATTGCCACCCTAGGCAACTGTCCAAGGGGGGGGTAATAAAACTCTCCTCCTCAGGCAACTGGAGAGCAGATGGATAGTCAAACTGCGTTGTGTGGAAGAGGGGCTTAACTCTGATAAAGATCTCCATGTGCTTCTATAGACCTTCACTTATACAATACGGGTACTGTCATCTGTCATTTGTTCAACGTATTGATTTATCTTTATTATACATATGAGAGACTTAACCCATGACATAGTTTTTTAACTCTAAACAAGGGACTTTTTATGGTATGGTGTTACAATCGTGTCTCAGATGCGATCTGTGATTGTATTACATAATTTACATGAACTATAAGCTTCCATGAACCTTGTATATCACCATACGCTTGCTTATTCGCCTTGGCTTAAAGCATACTCTTACGCATTCGTTCTGGGTTACTGTTTTGTTCATTCATATTTTCTGATACTGTTCATGAGATATTTTTGTTTACAATTTTATGTCTTCTGTAGTCCTTTCCACTGTTTAATAATTATTATACTATGTATTTTTCATTTCTAAAAACATACCTCTTTCCTAATTTTAAAACTGCGTTATTAGATATTCTTATTATAATGTGTGTTGTTTTTTTGGGCGCACACATCCCTGCTCTTAGCATGATACTCATTGTCTATCACTCAACACATCAAAATATACTACTGCCTTTGATGCATGCTGGCACATGGTGTGGAGAACCTACTATATATATGTCCATCTCACATACTTATCACCGACAAAACCATCAGACATTTTCCGTGTTTTTCGATATGAACACTTTTTGTTATTTTATTTATTTTTTACTTTTCATTCACATTACTTGGATTTTTTTCCCCCCTGCTCCATTCTAATATGGCGGCCCATTTTCGTCCCGCTTAGTCCCTCTTCTATTCAATGCCCAGTCCCGGTTTCTATTATAAACTTCCGGCTCTCAGTTGGCGAACGTCTCCGTGACGACGCCATTCACATACGGCTCTAACACAACATGGACAGCTTGAAGGTAAGAGGCGTCTGCTCAGTCTGTTTCTGCCCAATCCACTAACGGGCACAAACGGCCATCACTTTTTCTCCTCCCTAGGACTCATGTCCCGCTTTTGCGAATTGAGCTTTTCTCCCACTTCTTGTCCTAATATCTCGTCTCCGCTCCTAAGGACGGTCGGACACTGGGGAAACCCGCCGCCCGATTGCGCCCTGATTTATTCTCAACAGAGCGCTTTTTAGGAAATTTCCCTAGCACTATTCTTGTCCCTAACGACATGTAGGTCTCAATTAATTAATTTTTGGTGACCATTTACCATTTTTCTTCCTGCAACCCGCTCAATACTTTTTTCAGGTACCTTGTCCTTTTATAGGGAAAAAAAAATATATATATATATATATATATATATATATTTTTTTTTTTTCAAACACTTAGTCCACCGCGATACTAACTACTGCTAAATCATTCTTTCCTGTAAACCAACGGACAGAGCTAAAGGGTTCTGTTTTTTGGTAGTCCTTTAGTCCTCAGTTCACACGTCCACATCAATTATTTTCAATTACACTATGTCCTTTTTGCTCTTAACGGGCAGTGGGACGCCAGCAGTTTCCACCGCTCGATCAAACTAATCGTCCCCTGTGTTTATTCGACAGACTGTTTCGAAATAAGACCTCTTCCAGGTCTACTTCGCCCCCAACGATATGTAAACAACAAAATCTTTTCCCTTATGATTATATACGACTTTGAACTCTACTTTCTTGCTCACTGCATTTATATTTTCCCTTTCTTTTAGACTTACCATGGTCTCAGGCATTAAACTCTACTCATACTACAACTTGTACACCATACTGTACGGTTCATTTTTCTTGGAATTGTATCAAGATTAACCCTTTAGTTCCTATACTACAAGGTATGCAACCATTTTCTTTTTCTGCCAATACATACCACTTCCAGTTGTACCCTCCTTCACTTCCTTTTTTTGCTCACTGCATTTATATTTTTCCCCTTTTTTAGACTTACCATGGTCTCAGGCATTGAACTCTACTCATACTACAACCTATACACCATGCTGTACGGTTCAGTCTTTCTTGGATTTTTATCAGGATTAACCATTTAGTTTGTATACTACAAGGTATGCAACCATTGTTTTCCCGCCGAAACATACTATTTCTATCTGTACCTTCCTCCGCTTCCTTTTTTCCTCTATCCACAGTATCGTGCTGGTGAAGATCACTAATCATCTGGTACACCATAGATAATAATGTTCTTTGCAGTCACCAAATTGGTTTCTTGCATGGTTTTGCTGTGTCCTGTCACTCTTCTCCTTTTGCACTAAAACACTAGTATGTTCTTTCTCGTCCTGCCACCCACTGCTTTATTATTAGCCGCTCAACATATTGGTTGATGTTGGCATCGTTCTCACCTGTACTCTCAAACTTTTTGTACACACTATCTTAGGACATTGGGCCTCTCGTTCCTTTTCACTACCTCAAATGTTGTTTTTCACGTTTCCTAACGCGAAAATCCACTCTGATTTCAATGCATTATGAAGCTCTGTGACTGATACATCCTATTTGTATATACTTACAGCCTTGAAAAAGTCAAGGATGACGAAACACGTGTCGGCTGTTTTTTCACAAATATGAAAATTGTACAGTGCTTCCATATTACGTATCCAGTGCATTACATGATATCAGAGGATTTCCACCCTGACTTAACACAAAGGAATAAAGTTTTTCTCACCTTGATCCTGGGATGTGCCGTGGTTTTTCTTCTCCTAATAAGAGAAGTTGACCCTGTCAAGCAAAATGCAATTGTCCCCCAGATCCCCAAGACCACATGACTCAGGATACTATTGAAGGGATTGCACCCATAATTGCAGAATTTGTGAGACAAGGGGCCTTAAAAGAAGTATTGAACAGCCCATGTAATTCACCTATCATGGGTCTACGGAAACCCTGTGGGGAATTCCGATAGTTCAAGATTTAAGGAAGATAAACAATATTGTGATTAAATGTTGTCCAGTGGTGCCGAAACCAGCTCTGATATTGTTCCAGATCCCATGTGATGCTGAATGGTTCACCGTAGTGGACCTATCACAAGCATTCTTTTCTGTCCCTCTTCATGAGGATAGCCAGTTTCTCTTCTGTTTTAAATTTCTAGATCGAGTATATTGTTGGGGCAGAATTCCTTAAGGGTTTTCAGAATCACCTTCCATCTTCAATCAGATACTGAAGAAGAATTTTTAGTCATTGGAAATTTCATTCCTATCGACATTGGTCCAGTACATTAATGATTTGTTAATTGCTGCAAAAACAAGAGAAGCTTGCAGGCATGATACAATTGCCTTACTAAATCATTTGGGGGTAAACAGACATAAGGTGTCCCCAGCAAAATTACAGTACTGTCAGAAAGAAGTGAAGTATTTGGGACACCAAATTGAAAAGGGAGCTAGAAAGATTCCCAGAGAGAGAGTCACGGCCATATTACAGATGATTCCCCCTGTTACGCAGAGAGACGTCAGAATGTTTTTGGGACGGTGGGCTACTGTCATCTGTGGATTCCCAACTTTGCAATCATTTCAAAGCCATTGCAGAAGCTAACTCACAAAGAAGTTTCAGATCCCCTAGAGTTAGACCAAGCTTGAATTAAAGCCTTTACGAAGTTGAGAGAAAGTCTGTGCAAAGCTCCGGCTTTGGGAATGGCTGACCACACAAAGCCATTTATGTTGTTTTGTCATGAGCGTGATGCATGTTCTTTGTCCGTCCTGACTCAGTTCCATGGTGGTGTAAACCACCCAGTAGCATGTTTTTCAGCTACTTTGGACCCAGTTGCAGCAGTGTTACCTGGCTGCCTGCGAACTGTAGCAGCGTTTTGATTGAGCCTTACTCAAAGTGAGAGCATTGTGATGGGGCATCCTTTAACTGTTTTGGTCCCTCACTCCTTAGGAGTTTTGCTTACCTGATCAAAGACCCAGCATTCTACCAAAGCAAGATTGACCGGAAATGAAACTATAATTTTGGGGTCACCAAATGTTACTCTGAAAAGGTCTACAGTGCTTAACCCAGCACCTTTGCTTCCAAAAGAAAATGCTGAAATTGATAAGCTGAAAGAGGTTGAACATGACTGTCTGGAAGTTACTGATTTGTGCACAAAACCTAGACCTAATATTCGAGATAGCCAATTGAAAGAACATGACCAGATTTTTTTTGTTGACTGTTCCTGTTTAAGAGATATCATGGGAACAATAAAAGCAGGATATGCAGTGTTCACAATATGTGGTACACTTGAGGATTCCTGGCTTTGAGGACTGTATTCCGTACTAGTGGCTGAATAAGTGGCTCTTACTAGAGCATGCCATGTCCCTGCACAGCTTAAAGTTACAATTTATACAGCTAGTCAGTATGGATTTGGAATAGTCCATGACTTTTGTCAGCTATGGTTACAGAGGGGTTTCTTGACCTCTTCTGGTTCACCAGTTAGAAATGGTGAAAGAATACATGATCTGTTACACGCTTTACAATTGCCTGAAAAGAATGCTGTGGTGAAATGCAGTGCACACCAGAGAAGCCAAGATTTTATATCAATGGGAAATGGATATGTGGATCAAGTCACAATGTTTTGCGCATTGAACTGTATATGCTTCAAAGACAAATGGGAATTGTTACCTGAAGAAGAAATTTGTACAAATTTTGCTCCAGCTTGATTGACACCTGGGAGGAGCTGAAAGCTCTTCAGGAAAATGTTGACAAAGATGAAAAGAAAATGTGGGTTAAAACGAAATGTGTACAAAGGGATGATGATGTGTGGCTGTCAGGAGAAGGCCAAATAGTATTGCTGAACAATCTGTTGACTCAACTGGCTAGATATTATCGTGGTCAAGCACATGTTGGGAGGGATACCATGAGTCGAACCTTTAAACAATCTTGGTCCAATCCGAAATTTAGACAGGTTGCAGAAGCAGTTTGCCACTGTTGCTTTATCTGTCAGCGGATGAATGTGAGTAAAAGAACAGTGGTTTACATGAGCCACAGTGGAAGAGCGGGAAGTCCATTTGGCAGACTGCCGATGGACTTTATTGAGATGCCTGTGTGTGTAGGGTTGAGATATGTGCTGGTGATTGTTTGCATTTTTAGTCACTGAATTGAAGACTACCCCACACGAAGAAATGACAGCCTTACCGTAGCAAAACTATTAGTTACAGAACTGATACCTCGTTTTGGTTTTCCGGTCTCTTTAGAATCAGATAGAGAAAGTCACTTCAATAAAGAGGTGATTAAATTACTATGTTCAGCACTAAACATTGAGCAGAAGTTGCACTGTAGCTGCTGCTCTGAAGCATCAGGACTTGTTGAGCGAACTAATGGTACCTTGATGTCAAGACTTGCTAAGATGTGTGTGTCCCCAAATCTGAAAATGGCCAGACGTACTACCACTAGTTCTGATGAGTATGAGAAACACACCCGACAGGAAGACTGGACTGTCACCACATGAAATCCTACTGGGCAGAGCAATGAGGTTGCCAGTGGTTCCTGCCAATGCTCTTGTGAACCTAACAGATGATATGGTGTTTGAGTACTGCAAGGGTCTGGCTGATGTGGTTCGCTCTTTCTCTCATCAGGTGGAGGCCACAACTGTGCAGCCCTCTCAAGATCAAAGCCACAACCTGAGAGCTGGAGACTAGGTTGTGATCAGAAAGCTTGTGAGCAAGACTTGTTTGGAGCCCAGGTGGAAAGGTCCTCATCAAGTAGTACTGATTACTACCGCTGCTGTGAAGTGTGCAGGAGTTCCAAACTAGATTCATGCCAGCCATACGCAGAGAGTACCTGTCACCGTGTGGGTATGGAGGAACCACTCCAGACTGCGTTATAGGCTTAAAACGAAGGATTTTTATTGATGATATGGTATATGGTGGAATACAGGTAGGTTTGTTTTCAGTCTTTGCGAAGCTGGGCTTTAATTGGTGGGGTGTTCTTGAGGTTCCGTTCCTTTACTCGTCTCTCTCTCTCTCTCTCTCTCTCTCTCTCTTGTTCACAGGTCTTTCCCCGGGAAGCGCATGTGGAGAGAAAAGAATAAGAGCTGTAAGTGATCTTTTAATGATATCTTGTTTCTTATATAATGTCGCTACGATTCTTGTTTTTCTGTTCTTGGTACTGTTAAGTTACTCTTCTTTTCTCAGGTTAGCCCGTACTTGTCTGTTGTTTTCTTACTATGCTGATTCCTAATCTTTCTTGTCTTTCTGTTTTTTCTCTAGTATCCAGCCGTTTCTGTGCTTGGGTTTCGGCTGGCTCATTAAAGGTAACGGTAGTCTATGGTGCCTGTCGGTAAGTTCTCTGGTTTCTCTCTGCTCCTCATTTGTTTCCCTCTTTTCCCTTCCTATTTCCCCAGTGCTCGTGCCTTTCAGTTTCCTCGGTGTTTGTCTATTCCCCCTCACCGTATCCCCGTGCGCCCCTCTTCCCTCCACTCCATTCTCGCTCTTATTTACAGTCTCTCAGGGACGTAGTCCCACGCACCTGAATGGCCACGTTTCTCCTGGAGCGTGGCGGGATGCTGCATTTCGTCCTCCCGGTTGCCTGGAACAGGGTCTTCTTGGAATCGCCTCTCAGTGTCTCTTCCGATACCCAGAGGGTACCTCCGGTGCTGGTTCACAGTCGAGCTCTGCTCCTCGTCTCTCTCCTTCCCATCTCTCTCCTCTGAAAGTGGTGACACTGGTACCTTTGACCGACTGGCGTCCCGCCGCTGCGGAACGATCGACCAATCACAGGCAGCAGGACCAGGAAGCTTTGGGCCAGCAGTGGCAGAGTCAGCACAAGTGATAGCCATGTGCGGGCGCTCAGGCTCTAGCTCGTCACATACACTCCCCCTAGGGAGCGGCCTGTCGAGACGCTCCAGAGCCGGATAACGGGAAAGGAAATCCGCTGTCACCATGTGTTTCCCAGGCAGATGTTGGATCCGAAAAGAGAAGGGCTGCATGGAAAGGAACCAGCGAAGAACACTGGCATTAGTGTCCTTATGATGGGCAAGCCATGTGAGAGGCGCGTGATCAGTGATCAGGGTAAAAGTTCTGCCCGACAAGTAGTACCTGAGAGATTCAATTGCCCACTTAATCGCCAAACATTCCTTCTCTATAGCTGGATAATGACATTCCTGCGGTAGAAGCTTCCTGCTGATGTACAACACTGGGTGGAGGAATCATCAGCCTGCGGTTGGGATTACACTGCCCCAAGCCCCACGTCGGAGGCATCAGTCAATAACACAAAAGGTTTATCGAAATCAGGGCAACACGGGTTCCGAAGTGAGAGCGGTCTTGAACTGCTCAAAACTACATACAGCAGGCATTGGGGGGGAACCAAGGGTGTTGGGACAGGAGTTCTTCAGTAGATTAGTCAGAGGTTCTGCAATGGTGGAGAAATGAGGGATAAATCACCGATAATAGCCAATCAAACCCAGGAAAGCTCTAATATCTTTCTTTCTCTTGGGAAATTCCATTTTAGAAATGGCCTCTACTTTTTCTACTTGGGGACTAATTCTACCATTCCCTACAATATAACCCAGGTACTTGATACTAGTCTGTCTGAGTTTACATTTGTCAGGATTGGCAGTTAAGTTGGCCTTTCGTAGAGCATGCAATATGGTCCCTAGATGTGTCATGTGCTCCTCCCAGGTCTTACTGTATATAACAATGTCATCGAGGTAGGCAGCAGCATATTGCTGAAAGGGACATAGGATTTCATCCATGAGCCTCTGGAAAGTGGCGGGGGCTCCATGGAGGCCAAAAGGAAGGACAGTAAAGTGATATAAACCCGAAGGGGTGGCAAATGCTGTTTTTTCTTTATCGTCCTTTTTTAAGGGTATCTGCCAATAGCCCTTCGTGAGATCTAAGGTGGATAGGTATTTGGCTTGGCCTAATCTCTCAATTAGTTCGTCTATTCTAGGCATAGGATAAGCATCAAAATAGGTGAGGTTGTTAACACCCCTGTAATCCACACAAAACCGTGTACTGCCATCGGGCTTGGGTACCAATACGACTGGCGAGCACCAGGGACTGGTTGATGGTTCTATGATACCTGCTGTCAACATAGTTTGGACCTCTCTTTCAATTATCTTTTGCTTTGCTTCAGGGATGCGGTATGGCCGCTGTCGTGAGACAGTATTTTGTTTCAAACGGATGGGGTGTTGGACTAGGGTAGTTCTACCAGATATCTAGAGAAGACATCTTGATTATGCTGTACTAACTGGGTTAGTTGACTGTGATACCCTTTTGTAAGGTCAGGATTGATCCATGGGTTTACCTGGTTGGACCGATCCTGGGAAGTTATCTTGGGATATGGAATGTCGTCAGGAATCTCAGAGTTGATAAAGTGAACAGAATTGTCTTCTGTGGGTTCTAGCCATTTCTTTAGTAAATTGATATGATATATCTGCTCCCTACCACTCCCTTGGGGAATGGCCAACTTATATGTGGTGGGGTTGATCTGAGCTATTACTTCAAACAGTCCTTGCCATTTAGCCAATAGCTTTTTGTCAGTGCTAGGGAGCAAGACCAGAGCTTTGTCTCCTACTGATAGGGTGCGTATAGCACTCCGGGTATCGTATCTTTGTTTCTGCTTATCCTGTGCTTCTTGTAAATCTGTATGGGCTTCTTCCCATACTATATGTAGGTTGTCTCTTAAATCCCTGGTGTAGGACAAGAGATCTTTTACTTCCTCTTCTGTATCCTCCCACTGTTCAGCTAACATGTCTAACAGGGTGCGTGGCTGTCGCCCGAATAACATTTCAAAAGGACTATGGCCCAGTGACGCTTGTACATGCGTACGAATAGCATATAAAACCAATGGCAGTTTCTTTTCCCAGTCTTTCCCAGCTTCAGATATACTTTTTTTTTAGTAAGGATTTATTGGTTTTATTGTATCTTTCTACTAGCCCATCTGTTTGTGGATGATAAACCGAGGCACAGATTTGTTTCACCCCTAGTAGTCGACTTACTTCTGCCATTAATCTGGACATAAATGGAGTCCCTTGATCCGTCAAGATCTCTTTCGGGAAACCCACTCTGGAAAAGAACTCTATTATAGCCTGAGAGATAGCTTTCGTATGTGTACCAGGAAGGGGTATGGCCTCGGGATATCGTGTGGCATAGTCCACCAAAACTAACACATACTGTCTTCCCCGAGTTGAAGGGGTAAGGGGCCCGATAAGGTCCATTCCCACCCGGGTAAAAGGGATGTCAATAATGGGAAGTGGCTGGAGGGGAGCGGGTTTTTGTGGAGAGGGGTTATATAACTGGCATTTGGTACACTCAGAACAATGCTTACGTATCTCGCCATAAACCCCGGGCCAGTAAAATCGGCGCAGTACCGCTTCTTCCGTTTTCTCCCTTCCTAAATGTCCGTCCCCATTATCCCCATGTGCCAGCTGCAATACCTGTTGACGGTGACTTTTAGGTATTACTAATTGTAGGTTATTTCCTCTGGTGGGTGTGGGATTTCTGTATAAGAGATTATTACGAACCAAGAATCGGGGACCTACCCCTGGTGCTGTTCCAGACTCAGCCTGCTGCCAGGCATATTTTAAGGTAGGATCCTCATTTTGATTCTGTCGGAAATCTCCGGTGATTGTGCAAACCTTCCCAATACTAAGGGAATCTTTGTGAGATAAACAGTTCGGCATATAGGAGCGTCGTTGTTCTCTTTTTTGTCTTCAGCTGAGGGCAATTCGTACTTGTTTGGGCTCATCTGGGTCCAGTACTCTAGGTGCTTCCCTCCACCATTCCCTCAGAAGGTGCTCTTGCCCTGCTTTCTCCAATAAGGAGGGAAAATCCATATAATCTGTCCCGAGGATTATATCCTCATCGAGGCTGGGAAGCACCCCGACCCTGAGGGTTTCACTCTGTTCTTTCCATTTCAACTGTATTGTCGCAAGTGGGTAAAACCGTTGATCCCCATGTACGCAGGTAATGAGAACCTGTGTCTCTGTTTTTATCTGTCCTGGCAATATTAAATCATCCCTGATCACGCTCTGGCTACATCCAGAATCAATTCGAGCCATCCTTTCTACTTCATTGATGAGTAGAGGGAGGGTGTATTTGGGTTTCTTCCCTCCAGCCCAAAATACCCTTCCTTTGGTCAGGCCTATCTCCATAGGTTCTTCTGTATCTTTCTTTTGAGGGCAATGCCGGGCAATATGGCCCCATTCTGAACAGTGATAACATTGGGGTCCATGACTGGTGTATCCAGAGGGACCCGGACCAGCTGGTTGTGTTCGGTCAGTTCCAGAATTTCCTACAGGCCGCGGCAGATGTAGTCTAGGTATGGCCGGATGGCTTGGGGTTGGTGGGGTCCGACTTACATTAGCCCTGAAATCCGAGCCTCAATGATAAGCACAGGCCAGCTCTATGGCTGTTTCATTGGTGAGACCAGGATGTTGCCGAACCCAGTTCCGGGTGGTAGGTGTGAGAGCATTTAAGTATTGTTCCAAGACTATAATGTCAAACATTTCTTCTCTTGTGTTCTCTGTTGGAAGTAGCCACCTCCTGGCTGCATGTTGGACTCGATAATACAAGGTACGGGGGTTCTCCTGTTGCTGCCACTTCATGTGTCTAAACTTAGTGCGATAACTCTCACTGTCCAAACCTACTCTCTCTAAAATGGTTTTCTTAAGGTCTTTGTATGGAAGAGTACCACTGGGGTTAACAGCTTGATATGTTGCTTGTAAATGGCCAGTGAGATGGGGGGCGATATATTGGCCCCATTTATCCTCTGGCCAGTTAGCAGTGCTGGTCACCCTCTCAAAGTTGGTGAAAAACTAATCAGGGTCTTCCTGTTCCTGATAGCGTTGCAACACACTACTCGGTACTGTGGGGTGTACCTTTGTATGAGCGATGGTATCGGTAAGTTTCCCCAAAGCAGTCTCATGTACGAGTTGATTATTGGCCATAATCCTTGCCTGACTCTTAAGAGCTGTTTGCAGTGCCTCTCGTTCCTCTTTAGCTTCTTTCATTTGTTGTTCCCACATGTACTGCCATTTGATGGAGTTTGTTTTGACCAATGACTTTGTGTTTCACCACTGCGCATATTAGTTGCTCAATGTTCACCAGTAGCACATGGTATGTTTTGTTCAGTTTAGCCGCCTATGGGCTTTGACATGGCATTAGCCATTACTTTCTGTATTCAGTTTAGCCGCCTATGGGCTTTGACATTGCATTAGTCATTACATTCTGTATTCTGCCTATTGGCTTTGACATGCTGTATCCAGTCTAGCCGCCTATTGGCTTTGACATTGCATTCCTATTGGCTTTGACATGATGTATTCAGTTTAGATGCTTATTGACTTTGACATGATGTATTCAGTTTAGCTGCCTATTGACTTTGACATGCTATTAGATATTCTGCCTATTGGCTTTGACATGATATTATACATTGCATTTTATATTCAGCTCAGCTGCCTATTGGCTTTGACATGATATTATACATTATATTATACATTGCATTTTGTATTCAGCTCAGCTGCCTATGGGCTTTGACATGATATAAGACATTGCATTTTGTATTCAGCTTAGATGCCTATTGGCTTTGACATGACACTAGACATTGCATTTGATATTTAGGTTAGCTGCCTATTGCCTTTAACATGACATTGCATTTGATATCTAGGTTAGCTGCCTATTGCCTTTAACGTGGAGTTAGACATTGCAGTTGAGAATCCAAGCTGTATTTTTCCAAGCTGTGTTTTTGCACCAGAGAACCAAGATGTTTTTCTCACAGTAGACTAAACATGATAAGAGAGAGTACATGGGTGTTGTTTTTTCTCTCCGCTGGAGCTTGGGAACAGGAGTAGTCTTGGAGACCTGGCCAGTCTCCAAAAGGCTTGCTCAGTTTCCCAGGTCTGAGAGGAGGGGGCACACCTTTGTAACGAATGTAACAGGCTGCAGAGGGTCAGATTTGAATCTGCCGGACCTCGTGCTGGAGCTTGGCGCAGGCTGCCAGCAATCCCGTGTGGGTAGATGAATCTCTCTTTCTCGCGGCTGACAGGGGTCATCAGCTTGCAGACCTTAGAAAGATGAAGGTGTAGATAGTTCCCACACGGTGAAGTATTTGTTTTGCTTTGCATTCAATATCTTATAAATATAACCTGCTGTGTATATTGCAAACTGATATATTTTGTTTGATTAACGCGGACTTGAAAGCTACTAATTCGTCATACATAAAATATTGTGGTTGGGGAAGAATTAACAACAATAAAAGTCTTCTTTGACCTCAGAAGTGCATTTCTGTTGTGTTATGTTAGTGCTTAGAAACAAGATAAGAGGAAAGCACTACACCACATTATCTGGAGATGCCGTTGTCCTTCTGCCAACTGAGCGATTACGTCTGCCATTGTTGTTTTTTCCTCCATGGTGACGGTATTTCCACTCAATCCCACTTCTGACACCACTTGTCACCGTGTGGGTATGGAGGAACAACTCCAGACTGCGTTATAGACTTAAAACGAAGGATTTTTATTGATGATATGGTATATGGTGGAATACAGGTAGGTTTGTTTTCAGTCTTTGCGAAGCTGGGCTTTAATTGGTGGGGTGTTCTTGAGGTTCCGTTCCTTTACTCGTCTCTCTCTCTCTCTCTCCCTCTCTTGTTCACAGGTCTTTCCCCGGGAAGCGCATGTGGAGAGAAAAGAATAAGAGCTGTAAGTGATCTTTTAATGATATCTTGTTTCTTATATAATGTCTCTACGATTCTTGTTTTTCTGTTCTTGGTACTGTTAAGTTACTCTTCTTTTCTCAGGTTAGCCCGTACTTGTCTGTTGATTTCTTACTACGCTGATTCCTAATCTTTCTTGTCTTTCTGTTTTTTCTCTAGTATCCAGCCGTTTCTGTGCTTGGGTTTCGGCTGGCTCATTAAAGGTAACAGTAGTCTATGGTGCCTGTCGGTAAGTTCTCGGGTTTCTCTCTCCTCCTCATTTGTTTCCCTCTTTTCCCTTCCTATTTCCCCAGTGCTCGTGCCTTTCAGTTTCCTCAGTGTTTGTCTATTCCCCCTCCCCGTATCCCCGTGCGCCCCTCTTCCCTCCACTCCGTTCTCTCTCTTATTTACAGTCTCTCAGGGACCTAGTCCCACGCACCTGAATGGCCACGCTTCTCCTGGAGCGTGGCGGGATGCTGTATTTCGTCCTCCCGGTCGCCTGGAGCAGGGTATTCTTGGAATCGCCTCTCAGTGTCTCTTCCGATACCCAGAGGGTACCTCCGGTGCTGGTTCACAGTCGAGCTCTGCTCCTCGTCTCTCTCCTTCCCGCCCCTCTCCTCCGAAAGTGCTGACACTGGTACCTTTGACGACTGGCGTCCCGCCGCTGCGGAACGATCGACCAATCACAGGCAGCAGGACCAGGAAGCTTTGGGCCAGCAGTGGCAGAGTCAGCACAAGTGATAGCCATGTGCGGGTGCGCAGGCTCTAGCCCGTCACAGTACCTTGTCCTTTGGACAATGAAGAAGATTTGTTGAAGGTACCAACAACTTCCGGACAAACTCCAGAATCAGAAAGGGAAGCTGGAGAATCAAAGACTGACTCTGAGCAGATCGAAGACAATCCAGACACTCGTGTGAGAGACGAAACTGAAGACCTACAGTAGAGTGACTGTGAACTGACCTCACCTGAGGTAACAGTAGAGTCTAGTCAGAGGAGGGCTTTCCCAGAAGCAGACAATCTTGAAAGACAGAGCAAACTACAGACCCAAAGGAAGGGGTTAGTCGGATCCGAGTCAAACCGATCTGATTCTTCCAAGAGAAGTCGCAGGTACATCAAGTCAAAATCTTGCAGAAGAAGAAAAAGCCAAAAGTCCAACTTTGAAAGGAGCATTAACCAAGGGTCCACTGAAAGGAGATAAGTGAACGAAATCACAAGTCAAGAGAAAAGAATCAATTACAGTATCAACCATTGAAGAAGTAGACACAACAAAAAAGGAATATTTAAGTGACGGAGAGCTATTGGAGATCAAAAACTGAAAAGAAAAAGGATTGCAAATCGAAGGTACCCAGGTCCTGAATGTGCATATGCAACAACTAGTGATTAGTAAAGTGAATTTTTGTCTTTTTGTTTTTTATCGTGAAATTCCAGGTCAATACTTTGTCACGTGAAGTGAGTCAATTAACTCTCATTTAAGTTTTAGTGCAAACTGAAAGAAAGAGACAATTGAAAGTAACCTGAAAAGACTTTTGAAAGAAAACTACTGATTTTGACAAGCTACTAAACCAATGTTAACAAGTTACATATTTTTTATGAGAAGTCCTGGAAAAAGAGACTGAAAGCTGTAAATATCTGCAAAGAAGATATTTGTTTTGCTGCATAGAGATTTTTCTTTTTCTTCTACTTTCTGATTCATTACAGATCATGAGTAATCATAATGAGCAGTTTAGAAATAATAGATGTTGTAAATATCCAAGTATTGGCTTGCTCATTGTATGCATGATAGTATGTTTGTTATTGATTGTGATTATGAGTTTATTGAATGAAGGCAGAGTCAATCATACATCTTCTCTAGAAACTACTACTACCATACTTACAGAGCAAGACAAGTTTAGAAGGGATAATACAAATGTACACTCAGACAATCCACAAGGAGATCTTTTGTCTAATGTTTTCTATTGCTTATTGCAGGAGTATGTTGAGACCATTGATGTGAGAGAATGTTATGTTTGCACATAAATTCCTTCATCAGTAGAGAAAGGGATTACCTATCATAGCTTGCCCCTAAAATATGAAATTAGTTGCAGTCTTCTCCTAACAAGGTTCTGTAACCAAGAGTACATCCAGTATGTTTATTCAAACCATAATTTGGCTTTTTCTTTTGTTCCTATTATCAGGTACCTGAGTAGAGTAGCAAAGGAGAATAACATAGAATTAGTGAGAGGCTTTTTTGAACCTACATTAACCTTTGGCACAGCTAATGCGCACAGGAATAATTTGACATGCTTGCTTACACCCATTGAAAAGAGCTTCTTAGATCAAACTGATGACAGAAGGAAGGCTTGAAAGGCGAAATTAGATAAGGCCTTAGTGAAAAGGATATTTAGAAATGTTTATGCTCTTAGTGAGACTAAAACACAAGGGAAGTTTGCTTTAGATGTGCAACACGTAGGGAAGCTTTGTATATACAGGCCCAAGTCTTGAACAGATGTAATGTTTGTGGGAACGAGTAAATGCAGGCATGCGTTCCTTTTCCAGAGTAAATGGACTTTTATGTTAAATGGACAGAACCCAGCAAGTCCAGGGGTTTACTACATATGGGGACCAAATGCTTATTATCGTCTTCGAAGATGGATGGTGTGGCACATGTTACTTGGGAATAGTTTTACCATAGATTTATCAGATTGAAAACTTAAATGAGATACCTAAATGAAATGCATTACACATTGCTAGACCAAAGAGAGAATCTTACTCTGGCATAATTAGAGATATATTTGGAGCAATGATCCCCTCAGCGGGGGTCATCCTAAATTCCATGAAAATTTGAAAGTTGTCTACTATGGTGGATAACATGCTGACTAGTTTTTCAGGAGCCATGATCCTAATGGCCACATAAATGGCTGCGGTACGATCTGTGACTCTTCAGCACCACCTGTGTTAGACATCCTTTTAGAAAAGGAGGCCGGAGTTTGTAAAACACTGAAATCGCAACATTGTTGCACATTTATATCTAACAATAGTAAAGAAATAGGAAGCTTCGTTTACAATCTGACTAATATTAACTCTGACTTAGTTGTACTGAAAGAAATGGGAGTATGGGGAAAGGGTTGGCAAAGGTTTTGCTTCTGTGGGAAATTGGCTGGGCAACCTATGGAAAGGGATAGTTATGAGAATAATACATATAATGTTGATTATTATAATTTGTATGATCGGATTATGTGGAATTTGTAAAATGTATAATGTGATTAAAATGAGGAAATTGAAAAATGCTCAGAGGAGGGAAGAAATTAAATTAAAAATATATTTTAGGGAAAGTTTGGGAAGGAAAAGAAATGTAAAGGGTTATGGTGAGACACAATATTATGTAAACCAAAATTTGTGTTGAAATGATGTAAGGTGTGATGACACAGTTAGTCATCAGAGGAGGGATTGTGAAAGATGAATTAATTACTAATACATTTGTAATGATTAATGGGATGAGAATCTACAAGAATTAGGCTAACATAGAAAATAATGCATGCCTTGGAAAATGTACCCACCTGAGTGGCCACTATTGTGCATGTAATAATTAATTCACACTTATATTTTTATTGATGTGCATACATAGAATAAAGTGTATTAATGAGTTATACTAATATATTAATGTTATGTATTTGCTTAAATAATGTTGAGCTTTTGATTAATTACGAGGTTTGGGCTTAGTCGACAAGCCTCATGTTAAGTTCTATGACCTAATAAATGTTCGCAAATGTCTTGTGAAAGCATGGAATTAATATTATTCCTTGTTCACACTGTGCTGACCAAGCGATTTGTAAATATCCTAAACTTTCTCATAAGAACTGTTCGTCAAAATATCCTGTACTAGAAGTTGTTACTTTGTGAATTTGATGTGTGAGAAAGAGATGTTCCCAGGAGCTAACAATGGGCACATTGACTCCAGCTAGGATTACAACAAAGAAGTTACCTGACAAACCTGACGATGGGAACGGGAAAAGAGGAGCCAGTCATCGACGTGTGAAAGACTGTTTAGTTATGTTTTAGATATAGGTTTTAATCGTTATTGTTCCCACTGCAACCGTACAATTTTCTGACCAATGATGGCGTGGGAAAATTCTTTAGAGGATTTGATATATCCAGACTGCACTTTGCAGAAGACATGCCATTCTTTCTTTTTTTATTCTTGTTTTGAGCCAGACCCGTTTGAGGAGCTGAGTAGTTCCTGATTCCTTCTACTCTGTAACCTTAATTTTGTTGCTTACTTTGCTAATGGTGAATGCTGATTCTTTAGTTAATGTTCTCTAATTGGCTCAGTTAACTTAGAGTCCAACCATGGCTGAGCCATTTCACCCTTTACCCGTTGCTGATGCTGACCAAACAGATGTCCTACTGACAAAAAAAAAGCAGCTGGCTGACCAGTTGAGGAGAGGTATATGAAATATAATATGCCTTGTGGATGTTGTTCTTTCTTTTAGATACCAACCGCTATTTTTGATAGAGCTCTAGATAGATGCTTTCCAAATTACTTTTTCATGAAGTCCAAACATGTCATTCTAATCAGAGGGTTAGTTAGGAGTGTCACATTATTACAAATGTCATTAATGAAGAATTGACTTTCTTCACTGTGGAATCTAGATGTATGCTATTTCTGTTGTTCAGTTACTGATGCTGTTAATTTGTGCTGTAACTCTTGAGTGTCTAGTTATCAATGCACTAGTTAAATTGAGATTCTTTCAACATTTTGGCCAGCCAGTGTTGTTTGTATATGTAAAAAAAAATCGGGAGCACGGCTTCGGGTAGGTCACCCGTTTCATCCAGGAACGCCGCAAAGTGCTTGCGCTCGGCTTTGGCTGATGCCATCCCATGATGTTCGTTCCTTGATAGGCAGGGGCGACATGTAGGAATAGTTTGTTCAAGTTTGTTCCGGACTAGTGTAAGTGACTGGATATACCATAACTGATATTTTCAGGTTACTACAGTCCCCTTTTTTTTACACTTAGGAGAAGCATGTAATCATTAGGTCGTGAAGAAGCGTCGTAGGATCCGGCTGGACCGTAGAGACGCGAAACATGTTGACCCGTTTTTAGGGATGGTCTGGTAGTTCCCCACCCCTTTTTATGTATTTCTGTGGGAAAGAGTGATTGACCATTGTCTCTGTTTCACTCTTTCATCCCCCTTTTTTAATCTTGGCCTCAACCCTCCTCTTGGATCAATAAAGTCTTTCTGGGTTTGTGAGCCAAATTTAACTTCCACTTAGACTCTCCTAGTTTTCTTCTTGTCCAAACTCACTCTTGGGGTCTTGGCATCATTGAGAAAAGATCTCTGGCAAAGAGCCCCCCCCTTCACTGGGGGAGCCCGTCAGACATTGCAGCGCCGGTCTGACGAGGAGCACTCCGATGATGAAGCATGACACCCATCTGGGTGTGTGAGAACTTTTGCTCCTAAAATGTAGGATTCCTTCATATCCTTTCACCTATTTTCGCTTGGAACAGTGTATCTTGTTTATTTGTTTGTATATGTTTAACATTTTGTTTTGAGACTAATTTGCGAGATATTAGCATTGTTAATATAGGGAAATAAACTTTCTAATCATACTAAAGGGTGTGGTTATTCATGGCCACATGGGTGATGGTGAGTAAAGATTACTCAAAGTCATTGAAAACTGATTTGTTATTCATGTTATGTTGTGCTGACCAGATTTTGAGTAAGGATTGTAAATATGGTTAAATCACTCTAAGCGAAGTCAAAAGGTCCATCGAACCTCTAACGCATTCCCTTATAAATAAATTATAAAAGATCAAATAAGTCCAGACCCGCTCACATACCTGGGACCCAGTTTGAGATACTGTGCATGGGCATTATTGACTTATTTACTCTAATCATTAACTAGATAAGGGAAATACTGAAAATGTGTATTTAATTGTTATTAGTGTTTATATGTTAAAATGTTAATGTACTATGTATACGCAGGATTGTTCTCATTTATACTTTTACACACATCCAACAACAGGGTGTGGAATCTTGCATAAACTCTCTTGCAGGCATTTATTAGTATGACCACTATTTCTGTGTATCTCCTATCTCAGTTTGTCTAGTCCTCAAGGGGAAAAGACAGTGAGTGTAAACCTTTATTAATCATCTAATTTCCTTCAAAATAGTCAAGGCACACTACATAGTATGTGCATTTAATGCTCTTTCCAAGGTGTTACCACATTCCCGTCATTTATGCGAGTTCAGTCAAAGACACCTGTCATGTATTTTAAATAATCATTGCAACTAAACTAATATGGTAGACAAAAGTGGCTTTGAATTGTGTTTGTGATATTATAATGTGCACAATATCATTTTTTTCTGCACATTCCTACCACATACACCTCACTATATGCACCAATTTCCACAGCACTAATCATGCCTTTTTATTTTTCATTATTTCCACGTAAATTGTGGTTTCATTGTATAGATTCCTATCCCTTTGGGGTAAAGAGCAAATCTTTGTATACATTTGATGACTATCTATTTCTCAGGAAGCAGTCCAGTGTTAATTTTGTAGAACTCATATTGGGTGTGCTCTCTGTAGGACTGCCATCATATACCAGTAATTCTTCTGGTGGCTAGATTGAGAATCACAGACTTTCCTGTGTCATATGTGCCTCAATGCAGTCCCATATTAGTCTCTTTCCAACACACACATACTAGCACACAGGGGGACTGGCACAGATACACATGCAAATATACACACCAGCATGCACAGACATGCCTAGCAAACAAACATGCACAAGATCTTTTCTTCTAGCCCCAAATTCTTCCATCGCCTTCCCTATCTGTTAAATAGCAGGTGGCAGTAACAGCGATTTCAGAGTTCCAGGAAGCATGTGCTGGCTCTTCCCAATGCACGTTTGGTCCAGGAATGGGAAGGAGGGCCTAAGATGTGCTAAAGTTTAGTAATTTCTCTTGGATATTGCAGTGGAGCTGTTTTTCATTTTAAGATGAATCAAATAGTTTTTCCACCAGCCCCTCCAGCATTCCATCATTTTCCTTTTATAAAATGGACCCATCAACCTGGTAAAATGGTCCCATCAACCTGCGAGGGTCTTGTATTTCGCGAAACAACTAACTGGCAGGATTTCAGTTTTTGTCATAGGCCCTTCTAGTTCTTCCCTTGCATAGGGAGGTAAATCCAAGATCTACTTTTGTTTCAAGAACTCTCCCTGCCATGTCCCTGACACCGACCCAGCTCTATAGAGTGACTGATAAAACCTAAAAAGGTCTGTTTCTCTTTTTCGCGTGTTTTAGTCTTATCATCAGTATCTTTGCTCTCATGTACCTTTTAAGCTACCATGTTCTCAACCTGTTTGCCAGGGTCTTATCTTATTATTTTTGTTGCACATTGTTGTGAATTAATGTTCTCTCTATCTTATTCATAAGGAGAAGATTTAACTGTGCCTTCACCACTGTTAGTCTGTGCAGGTCAGGCCTTCCACCCATCTTAAAGTCATCTTCTAACTGTTCTCGTTATCTGTTTCTCCTTGACCTCTCATTTGCTTTTGCATTTTCATTTTTGATGCTAATGCAATAATCCTTCCCCTAAACACTAACTTGATGATGTCCCAGTCTTTTGCTATTGGAACCTCACCCTAATCATTAAGATAAAAGTATGTTACCTTCTTCATGTTGTTAGCTACCATATATTGGTACAATGCATTGTTAAACCTCCATCTACCTCCCCGCTGGCCAGCAAACTCCTATGTCTATGTTCCCAGTTACATACGCATTGTCCGACATTGTAATATTTCCTAATGCAGACTTTATGATATCCTTTGCTGCCGCTGTCATGCAGAACATGTGATTCATGCGTATGACCTGTGAATGTGTGAAAAGAAGGAGTAATCACAAGTGAGGATGCATCATTTTCCACATATCCAGCAAACCCAATTCCTGCAATTTACTTTTAGATTTTTAGGGGTCTTTTGTAGAAATCTCTTCTTGTTTGCTTTGTAAATGTCCCCCAAAATCTCCATGTTAATATCCCTGCCCTAGCTATTTGCCCTGTGGTTCCTTGCCCAAGGTTTCCTAAAAAATGAACATGGAATTTGGATTAACTTTGATTGGGCCACCGTCAATGCCACTCCTTCCACTCTCACTCTGACAAGCAGTTAATTTCCCCTAACTATGTATGACTGTGCTTTCTTCTTGAAAAGTGAACCCTTACTGCAAAATAGCCACCTGATGGTCTTCCCTCTTCACATTCAGCAAAATATTACACTGGAAACTATCCTGATCTCAGTTTAATGTGGTCTTTACCTAGAAACTGTGTTTCATCTGTAGTTGATCTCACCCTCTGAATTTTTCAAGTGTTACGATTGTTACAGTATCATTCGGGCCATAAACCACTTGCCAGTAATACTGTTTGGGCCTCCTACACATCTTTAATATTGAATGTTTACCATCTCCCATTTCCTTCTGCCTTCTCTCTATTAACTTGACCTTGTAAGCTTCATAAATTTACCCAGCCTGCGCCATTGTCTTTATTGCTCCCTAAAACCTTTCCAACACCTTACAAGAAAGAAACGACAGGAAGTAACGCTGAACCCTCTGTGAGATTATCTAGAGATTACCCCAAGTGCACTCTGCACCCACAGTCACTGTTACATCAACCCTTAAATAGAGTAATTTTATGTGTGTGCTGTAATTTTGGTCTACGCTGCTCCCATAACCAACTAATTCCACATGTTGTTTGGTCCTCCTCTGTCTGCTGTTCTCTGGCATCTTCAGAGCCGCTTTGCCTTCCTCTACATTATGTGACCTCGCCTAAACTTTAAACTTTAAGCAAAAAGGAAAGGTGCATCGACAGCTGATTTTCTCGTAATTGAGCTTTTAAGTGATTTGCTTAGTATTCTCCTTTTCCTGTACAGTTTTTGGGATAGGTCCTGCAACAAAATGCACTTCTACTAGGATGTCTTTTCGGTGCAAAGCCTCCTTTTGCCTTCTTTACAGTCTATTTGCCCTCTCCAATTTTTTCACAACTCCAGCACCTCTACATATCTGGCCTCCTTATCTTCTCCCGCCTGCTAGGAGAACCACCAAATATGGGAATTTTCCTGATGAGGACGATTCTCGAGCTTGCTTAGACGCTTTTAACTTTTAAATTGTTTTAAAATGCTGTGTTATTTATTAGAGTTGACTGCCCTTTGGCTTAAACTTCCCTCTGGGTCTCCTTACCCTCATAATTGAGGCCATTTTCAGTTGTTTCTTTTCCAATGGTCCTTGTTAAATCAGGTTAAAGACCACAGGTACAGTACAGGGGGTCTTCTTCTATCAAGGGTGTTGAACTTCTCCTTTCAACTGCTGCATCTTGCGGCACTTCTGGGCTATCTACTTCTGCTAAGGTTGACCTGTATGCCCTTTCCTGTGTTAGCAGCAAAAATGCTTAGAGCACTATGTAGTATTGCCTGCTCTGAGACAAATTGCATGGACTTTTTTGTAACCTCTCTCTTTTCAGTACTCAGGTATCATCTTGCATCTTGCTACATTTGTGGGCTATCTACTTCTGCTAAGGTTGACATGTATGCCCTTTCCTGTATTAGCAGCAAAAATGCTTACAACACTATGTAGTATTGCCTGCTCTGAGACAAAGCTATTACTGTAGGGAGTCATTCACTAATCAATCGGCTCCTGGTTTGCTTGACTGTTTGTAGACAGGGGAAGGATGAGCGGTAGCAGTAGTGTGTAAACAGAAAAAACCTCAACAGCTTTTGTTACATGCAAGCACCAACCCTTACTCAGGCAAATATGCCTCTCAAGCTTCTGATTACAGAGGATGTAAGGACATGAGTGGGGCACACAACCACTTCTTCCTGCCCTTTGCTGATATGTTAATCCCTGAATTCCATGGCAAGGGGAGAACTGGCTGCAGCACTGCTGGGCCTAGGAAAGTAATTTGATAGTGAGGTGAAGACCCAGAGTGTAAACATTCACGTGTGCAAGTTTGTCTCTAAATGTATGAGTGTGTGAATTGGTGTGAGTACATGCATGTGTGTTTGTTTGGTGAGGTGAAGAGTGATAGGGGTGGTATACGGTCAAGGTAAAGGGTGGCTTATCACAACCTAATGATGCACTAAATGCCAATACCAGACACATTGTGAACATCTTGATAAGGTACTTGCTACACCTGGCATAATAGTGCCTCATCTATTCCTTAACATATTATGACCTTTGTTTGCAACTTTCTGGCTACCGTAGGCAATCTTGGCATACAGTAGACATTCTGAGTGGCAGACTAGCTATTACATAACTGTTGGTGTCCCAATTTTGGGGAAAAGGGGCATTTGTGATTACATTCTTGCTGTCCCTGAGATACGATTGGCTCATCCTTGGCTTGCTGTAGGTGTTTGTGGGCCACTTTGTCTATATATCTGGCAACATAGTGGTCCATCTTGGATATATTGTGGGCATACCGGGTGACATTTTGACTAACCCTCTATTAAAATGGCCCACCCTTGACGTTTTGTGAACATTCCTGACGTCATGCCAATGTCATGGCTATAAGGGTGAACCATTTCTAACATATTATGTTCTTTAACTTTCCTGTTATGCCTGTCATATTGGTGGTGAAAATCCCTGCCATGTGATGGAAATCCCTGATGCTTTCTGCAGAAAAAGGCAGGAAAGTCATTGTTTGTGACAGTAGTACACATGGTTGCTTAGTGAAAATGGCCAGCTGGTGTTTAGGGAGCAATCATGTACTTACAAATAACTGGTATTGTGTGACAATAATATTTGTTTTTCTGAAAAGTACAGATTTTTGTACCAGGGAATTGAACTTACTTACACAAACGAACATATTTGTTTTTCATTTTTAAATGGTTCTGGTTTGAGAACCGAACAAGCTGCTGATTTGGAGAAACTTTATAACTTTGGGATATTTAGTCGATGTGGTTGGTTGTTCTCTCATGACCTGCATAGAGGTGTTTCATTATGTTTTTATATATATTAATAAAACTTTTTTTGACGCTATTTTAACCTATGTCTGCGGACTGAACAGGTTTGATTGGTGTGACATGTCACCTGTCTCATATTGTGAGCTCCTTGTAAATCAAAAAGAGCTTTGGTGTTTGAGCCTGCTGTATATTTCTAATACTACTGTATACAACCTGTGATTGTGATTTTTTTTTTCTACATTGCCCCATCTGTGTATATTTTCAGTAATAGTGTATGATGTACACGTTACTTGGATTGCACAAGATAGAAAAAGTGAGAGAATATAGATGCTATTTATGTTTAAAAAAATAGGGCCTGTCGAAATTTAAATTATACCTGCGTAATTTCAGGAATTTTGCATTATGTTAGTTCACACAAAATTCCCAATATTACGTCATTATGCTGCCATTCGTGGCAAAATTATAGCAGAGGAAAAATGTGAACAACTAGCAATGAACTGGTGTTGTTCAAAACAATTGTGTTTTCCTTCTTGCTTTGTAATGCCAAATGCTTTTGCGTTTTACGTATTTTCCCCAAAAGTTCTCGTAATTATGTGAAAACAGATGACGCAAATTTCGCACACCTCTACAGTGTGTATATAGGCCGTTGTGCACCCATACCAGCTAATGAAGTGTGTACGGAATTAGGTACAGTCCTCGGGTCTCCTTCACTGCAAGTCTCGGCTCATTAAAACTGACTCAGTCGCCTTACTGACAGCTTACCTCCACTTTCCAAATCAACTTTGTTCTATGGTGAAAACCTTTAGAAAAGCATACCCCAGACTACAAAATGTGCTGCAATAACATACTAATGACCGAGTGGGTGGTATATACAAATGTTAATAAACAGTAGCAGTGACTAGATTTTTTTACAGCACTCTGTAACCATTTTTTGTCTATTGTGCTAAAAAAATACCAATCATTCAGTAATGACGATTTGCCAAATTGCCATTGTAGATTATGTGAGGGAAGGCAAACCTTCCTGCACATAAACAATCCTTCCCTTCAACGCAGATACCCTTGCACTTTGGTGCAAGGATGCCTGCATTGGCAGCTAAATTTAGTGCCAGTGCTAGGGGAAACACAGGGGTATGCCATATTTTTGTAAATATGGTGCATCCCTGCATTTCAGAACTGACACAGCATGGCGTGACCAATTTGTCTGCACCAGTTCCATGTAAATATGCCTCTAAGATCTACATCCTATTATTAGTGCAACTAGCCAAAGGTGGTTTCTCCAAACGCACACTTCTAGCAAGCCTTCTGGCCACAGCATTCTAACCAAAAGGAAGTCTATCCTGAAGGACTTGTCCATCCAAAATTGCTGACCTCTACAAATTCACCATGCTATAAGAAAAACAACTTTTAAAGATTTCTGTCAAAAAATGCACAGGATCTAAATCCATTACAGAACATCAACATACCCAATATTTCGCTGCCAAACAGTATGGCTTTATTGTATCAGACACCCCATGATCCCTTAATGGGGTCTGAAGCCTTTGTATATAATCATGTCATCTGCTAGACCCCTGGAAATCTTCCAAACCATGCGCTGCAATGGACCAATTAAGAACAACCTGTGTCACTGTCCCTCCACATCCATCAGAAGCTCCAGAACACAAGGCAACGGCACTGGATCATTTTCTAACATTCCCAGCAGATCTGGAAACCATGCTTCAGACTGCCAATACAATGCTATCAGAACCAGTGTCATCCTCTCTCTGGTTTTTAACAATACTTGTAGAATCTTCGAGACCAATAGAAAAGCACAAAGTGGAAATCAATCCCAAAGTTACAAAATAATAGCCACACTCATCTCCTGATCCGGTCTTCAACTGTAGGAGATGGTATCCTGAGCCTTTAGCTTGTTTGCAAATAGATCTACTGCAAATGGACCCCACTTAATTTGTAATATTCTGAACACCTTCCTGTCCAACGTCCAGTTGCTTGAATCCCTCAAGTAGTTTGAGTTCCAATCCACCACTACATTTTACATTCCTGGGAAATACTACTCATAAATGATAATATTTCTGTCCAGGCAAAAACAACGGAACTCCCTTGCCATTTCCGCTACACCTGCCAAGCGAGGACCCCACCTCAGTTTGTTCACATACCTTACTGCTGAAATATTGTCCATTTTTTATAAAATCCATCAATTCACCCAATTCTTCACACAACTCTTGACCTTGAAACCTCTCCTCGCTGAAAGCACCAGACAGTTTACATTTCCGACCACTTTTGTCATGTTGTCACTGTTTCACATCTTGCATCCCAGGTCTCCATACTGGCATCTGACTTTGCCATTCAAAGCCTCCATATTCACTAACCTTCAGACCAATTCCATTAAAGCTTCCTCATTTAAATCATGTTTCTGCAAGTACTTCAACTCCATCCTTAAATGATATGCCTTCAGCCTCTGCAGAGTCCTCTAGTGTACGAGGGCTGGAAATATGGCTGAGATCAAAGATGAGGTCAGAGCCAAACATTTTGCCAGTTGACAGAATGTAACTTGACCCATCTACTCTCGCTGCAAACCTTCACGTTCTGGATTGGCAAGCTCACCATGCAATCTGAGGTCTATATCTGAAAACCTAAAAACCCGATTTCCAGATTCTGAATAAAGCATAACCTGACCCCGTTGACCAAAACCCCCCAATTTTTCCCAAATTCTCTATGATAGGAAGTACCAACTCCATGTGTTCCTTTCATTGTTACTTCATGTTTGCAATTATAAGAATATTGTCCAAGTACACAATCAGACGAACACCTTTTGTTCTCCACCAAGCTTCAGGTGGTCTTGTGACTTTTGTGAAGAATAAAGTGGCCGACATTAACCTGAATGAGAGACTTGTGAATCTTCACAGCCTGATGTACCAGTGACACCTCAGGTAATCTCAACGTCCATGACATGGAGAGAACACCAGGTAAGCATCCTTCACATCTAATCTTGTCAACCAATCTTATTTCCTGAATAAATCTCTCCACAGATGGATTCCCTCCATCTTGAAGTGTCTGCATAGTGTGCAATCATTCGATTCCTGAAAGTTTATGACTGCTCTGATACCCTTGTTGTTCTTTTCTGCTAAGAAAATATTGTTCACAGACCCTCTCAAACTACTCATTACTAACACTATTGCACTCATCTGAAACAAGACATTGATCTCCTGATCCACTATTCATGCCTCCTCTGATTTGAATGTAACAATTATTGGCTCCTGAACCTGAAAAAAGAGCCTATAAACTCTGTTCCGTCTCTGAACCATTTCTAGGACCATTCATCACTTGTTGTCGACTTCCATCTTTCTTCAAATTGGACAAGTCTGGCAACCAACTTTTAACCTCCCTTAGGTTTCCTTTCTACTCGGGCGAAACAAGCCTGGTTCCTTTGCTGTTACTGGACGTAACAGAAGCAAGTGTTTTACCTTGATCACCGTCCTGGAATCAATCGTGCATTATATTTGCTCTGGCAGAAACTCTTTCTCCAGAAACCTTTTTACTTTATCTCTGAGCCCTCTAGACTGAATTAAAGGTGTCCACATTGCGGGACACATCCTTTAAACATTCCTCTCTGAAAAACATGCCCTCATATGGTGAATCTCCTTCCTTTCTAGTTCTTCCAGCTTTAGATCGAATTTCATCAAAAGACTTTTAAGTCTCTCCATATATAGAGCAGCATTGGTGTTGCTTAAAATGCGCACTGCCCTTTGCACCGACTGGCACAGTTCCCCACCATCTAAGCCTAAGCTACCAAGTAATACCTCAGTTCCAAAATCCAAATATCAAGAATATCAAAAATGTTAGCTAGTAGACCCAACACATCCAGGACTCTGTCCTTGCAGCCTTTAGGACCTTTAGCTACACGGTTTCTCTGATCACAACCAAACTTAAATAAGTACACCATCATCTTATGGTCCAATTCTGGGTTTAAAGCCATCTTGTCTACCACACCCTGAAGCTTTTATTCAATGACCTTGCCCCCAATTAGATCACTCTCCTTACTGAACTCCATTCCAGGCAGAATAACTATTTCTGTCTCAAAGAAGAATATTAAATCCCAATATTAGTTTACAAATGTGAGCCGAACATTTATCAAAGAGCGACACCTAATGATCATGCTACTGGTAAAGATCAATTCAGTCAGGTACAGAAAACAAACTAATACCATCTCACAAGTTGTCCGAAATATGGCCGCCATATTTTTCATAATATTCCTCATTTGTTTCTCAGTTCATAAAGATGGTGTACGCACGCACGTGACATATACAGCTGTCGAAACCACAAATAATAAATCATCAAAGCGTGAGCAGTCCAACTTTGGCATTATATGCTAAATCCTGCCTGCAATTCTACCATCTCCTCAGAGACGGGAAGCAAGGTGCTGTGGACAAAGTAGTGAAACTCACTATGTTGACATGACCATCAAATAACGACTGCCTACCTTAAACATAAAAAACACTGCTTTTAAAAGAAAAGCCGATTAAAAGCCCAAATAACCACGTAGTGATACACCCAAATATTCTGGAAAATCATTCTAAAAAACTCAATATGAGCCTTTACTAAAATGAATTCAGACAGTCAAATCTAGGAGAAAAGGGACACTGATGTGAATCCATGCTAAACATGTAACGAAACTAGACATCGATCAAGCCTCAAAAGCATCATACTTAATACTTATCTGTGTATGAGCAGCAACAAAAGAAGGAAAACTGATACTGGTTCTGGTCTTTTATATATGTACAAGATTGTTGAGAAGTTTACTATACTAAAGTTTTATCCTTGTTGCTGCTGTGCATTAGCATGAAGGAGGATTGCATAATATTGGCCCCTGTGCCTTCCCATAAAACCCAACACCACATTCACTTTGCTAAGGCACAGACATTTTCATCTGTGCCGCAGCAAGGATGCAGGCGCTGTTTGGTTATTGTCCTATCCTATGAAAATATCCAGTCAGAGTCTTGCGCCTTGCTGTGACACCCATTTGTGGTCCAGCACGCAGCCAGATGCAGACTGGAATTTTTATAAACAGCCTGTGTTTTTTTGCTGGTGCACAGACACACGGTCTGTGCACCAACAAGGTTCCAGTCTCTTCAAAAGATTTCTTAATTTTTTTTTCTGTTAGCCAAAGAAAAAATCCAATCAATGTCTAGCTCCTTTCTGCGGCGCACACGTCTATGCCAGTACAAGGAACTAGGGCCAATTGTTTTTTTTTCTTTAGCTAAATAAAATCCAAACAGCATCTTTCTTGTTGTTAGGGCACAGAATTGTGTATGGCAGACATTTGTTTTGTTTGTAGTTTGTTTAACCAGTTAGGTGCGGAGGACGACTCCGTGCCGTCCTCTGCGCCAGTGCTTGTGTGCTGAAGACACCTTCAGACAGTCCTCGCACAAGAGGCAGGAAATCTCTCTGGTACGAACACTAGAGGGATTTTGTTTTTTTATTTCAGCCACAAGAGCTGGGAAAGAGCTTCCCCAGCAGCCCAAGGCATTTTTTTTTTACCCTGTATTGACGATCGGCGCGCATGGCACACTGACGTCATTACATTGAATGGGCTAAATGAATTTTCCCTGCATCAGTGCTCAGAGTCGTATCTCAGTTCCCCGAGCACTGATGTGGATGGGGTAGGTGTCATTGGAAAGGGAAGAATCTCTACACTAGGCCTAGGCACCTAAGAGGGGTACCATTTTTATTGGGAGAAGTGGGAGAATGCTGTGATACAAATTTTGTTGATTCCTGACGATTCCAGATGTTTGCGTCACAGAAATGCAAGGAAAATGTTCAATTTTAGGCACAGTTTGAGGTTTGCAGGGCATTGTGGGTAAGAAAACTTTGTGGGATCCACACGAGGCATACCATTCTGGACTCCCCTGTGTATCTAGTTTTCAGAAATGTCTGGGTTTGGTACGTTTCCCTGTGTGACCATAGATCCCCGGCCAAAAATATTCTGCTACCCCCATTGCCAAATCAGACAATTTTTGCAACAGCAAATGTTGATGTCTCCACATTGTATTTTGCGGCCTTTCCTGTTGTGGGCTCTAGGCCTACCTGCATAAGTGAGGTACCATTTTAATCCGAAGACTTTGGGGAATAATGGCTGGAAGAAAGTTTGCGACTCTCAGCAGATTCCAGAAATTTCCATCACAAAAATATGAGGAAAATGTGTTTTTTAGTAACATTTTGAGGTTTGCAAGGGATTCTGAGTAACAAAACCTGGTGAGAGCCGCACAAGTCACTCCATCCTGGATTCCCTTATGTTTCCAGTTTTCAAAATTGTACGGGTTTGCTTGGTTTCCCTAGGTGTCGGCTGAACTATGGCCAGAATCCACAGCTGCATGCTTTGGAAAAAGCGGGTCAGTTTGGAGTAGAAAAAATGTGATGTATCCATTTTCAATTTTGGGCTTTTTCCTGGCATGCGTGCTAGCCCTACCCACACAAGGGAGATACCATTTCTATGAAAAGACATGTGGGAACATTGAATAGTAGGATATGTATTATTACCAATTGGATTTCACTGCATTTGTGTCATCCAAATGTAAGTGAATGTGCGAGAAAGAAGACATTTTGAAAAATACCCTCTTTGAAAGATGCCCAAACTGTGGTAAAATGAGGTGTTTTGATTTAGTTCTGCATGTGCCTGAAAGCTGGGAAGGCTTTAGCGCACCAGTCCGTTTATTGATGCCATTTTTATGTAAAATAGACGCTTTTATCAAGAGCACTTTTTTTCTATTTTTTTCCCCCAAAAATAAAAATGTTGCTATATTTTGGCTACTTTCTCAGTCCCCTCCAGGGAAATCCACAAACCCTGGGTATCTTTAGAATCCTCAGGTTGTTGGCAAAAAATAACTTAATTTTGGCATTGATAGCTCTTGTGGCAAAAAGTTATGGGATCCTAAACATGAACTATCTCAAAATGGACAAAAAAAGGCTTAGCTTTGGGGGTGAAAGAGCTTAGCAGCGAGAGGGTTAATAACCAGAACCAGCAATTGGTTTATAACATTTTTTTCACTGTAAATGGACCATGCATCATTTAATTATGAAAGCTATTATTAATGTAATTAGGGCATAAAAAACTATGTATTTTTTAAATGCCCCTAGAATTTAAGTTTAGAACTGGTGTCATCTAAACAATTCTGAATTCTGAATTAACCACAATGCCAGGTCATTCTGAGGAAGTTTTTTTAAAGTGTTTTTGCTTACTCTGACTAGGAACCCAAAACTCTGGTAAATATAACAGGTAATAGCAAACATCATACCATTTTGTGCTCCCACACTTCCCTTCCAATTCAGATGGTACCCCCCTCAAGTGTGGGTGGGACTATCATCCAGGACAGGAAAAACCTAAGAATGTGATAGTGAAAAGTGCAAGAAATAAGCTTGGAATAGTGTTGAGTTTTGCTAAGTGGGTGGCTGCAATATTTGGGCCTGGGTTGGCCAGCACCTACCCAAAACTATAAACCCCAGACATTTCTGAGAGCTGCACATGTGGAGAATCATGGGAAGTGTGTTTACCACCAATAGTTCTTATCTGGAATGCCCTGCAAATGTTCAACTTTGCTTTAGAAACATAATTCTAGTACATTTCTGGGATGATAGGCTCTCGATGTTTGATGATCAGCAAAAGTCTGACCACCCAGCGTATGCACATTTCTACAGAAGGAAAACGTCCTCAAATGCGTGGGTGGGCCCATTGTAATTGACAGGAACAGGCTCACTTTAGTCTTCACATGATGTTAAATATTTGGGTAGTTGGTTGAGGGGCAGGAAACCCTATTTGAGCGACAAACTCAATCCTTGTCAGAGTGAACCACAAAAAATCACTAAATTAAACCATGCTTAACCCTCTGGTACCTTGGCACAAAAGCAGTCACGCCTAATTTAGAGACAATGTTGAAAGTATGTATGCAGCATTTAATCAGTAATAAAGTCAAAATACAACATAAGAAAAATCCCACTCCAATTTAGATAAAGAATGAAATTAAATACATTATTTGACACAAAAACAATGAAAAGCCCATCAGAAGAACCGGCAATACCCACTTTCAAAGATTTAAGATAACTATAGTGGCTAAAAGCACAAAAGCGCCACTCGCAGTTATCTGGTCATGCAAGACAAGGTGAAAGTCACAAATTCAGTCACAAATCCTGCGCAAAGAGTTCCATTTACAGTGGATGGGAGTTGAGAGGAGCAGGGAAAGTGTTGCAGATGGTCATCATAGTAGCGCGAAGAGCAGGCTGGGCATCACAGATGGTCATGGCTGTAGTGCAAAGATACAGTCAGATGGCACAGACAGTTGTTGCTGGAGCTTCATGTTGGCGATGGCTACCGGTTGTTGATGCTGTAGTGCACAGTGCAGATCTCACATTGCCAGTCTTCTCTGGTGGTCTTTGTAGTGCAAAGAGTTGTGTTCACCCGAGCTTTGCATTGTCAGTCAGCACAGGGCGGCAGGATCTTGGCACAAATGGGCCTGTTTGCAGACACGCAGAGAGAAGAGCCCAAACTTTTAGGATTTCTCCTATTCTTCCAGCAGGAGCTCAACTGATGCCACACCAAGGGTCCAGGACCTGGAAAGCACTTCTTGGGGATCAGGAACTTACTCCAGCAGAAGCCCGCAGGACTCAGGCGTGTTAACTGGCAGGTCCAAATGAGCAGGTCAGCTAGGCAGTTGTGGAAAGAGAGGCATACTGAGCTTGATGTGTCCCTGTAGCTCTGAACAGGTGGTCAGTCAGCTGACCATTGGAGTCTCTTCAGCCTGGGATGAAGGGTGCAGGTCCAGTCTTCCTTCTTGGACAAAGGGACAGGCCTCATCAGTAGGGCAGTCCTCTGGCAGCAGGGCAGTTCTTCTTTGTAGTATCCACAGGTCCAGGAGTGTCCTAGCGAGGGGATCTGAAGGTCCATTGTTTAATACCGGATGCACACTTTGAAGTGGAAGAAACTTCTGGGGTCTTCCCCCTATAGAAGTGTCTGGAATTGTCTGCTTCCCGGCCCTGACCCCTTTCTGTTTGTGGGTACAACAGGCTAGTGTGAAGTCCTTTATGAGTGCGCTGGGCCAGTGCCTTTGAAGTGCAAGTGTGGTAGGCGACAGCTCTGCCCTCCCACCTCTCCCCACCTACAAGTCAGGATGACCCATCCAGCCAACATCCAGACTCTCTATTGGAATACTGTCTGGGAGAAATACACAAAGGCTAACTGTAAACTAAACTCAGTCATGTGATCCAAGACACAGGCACCAAATAGGATGAGAAAATGCCAACTCTCTAAAAGGGGAATTTTCAGAATTGTGACTTAAAAACTGACTTTACTATTCTAGAGGGTTTTAAATTACAATTCCTCAGACACCACACTTAAGATTCCTACCTGCTCCCACACTAGAGTTATCATTTATCAAATGTAATAAGGTAGGTCAGTGTTATCCTATGGGAGAGGTAGCCCATGTAATAGTGAAAAAAATCACATTTGAGAGTTTTTCATTACCAGGACATGTAAAACCTAAAAGTACATGTCCAACTTTTTTAATACAACACAACTTGCCCTATAGGCTGTTCAGGGCTTACCTTAGGGATGACATATGTATAGCAAAGGAAGGTTTATGCCTGGCAAAAGTTTTAGTTTGCCAGATAAAAATGGCATCTTAAAACTACACACACAGGCTGCAATGGCAGACCTCAGCCATCTCACCGGTTGTCTAGGATTACCTATTAACCCCCTTGCTGCCTTTCTACCCCCCTTAGGTAAACTAGGTGGAGACTGACAAATCATTGGAAATACTATAAGAAAATGATGCAGGGACCACTACCAAAGCTGAACACAACTTGAGATTATGTTATAATTATATAACAACTCAGATGAGTTAAGAATTATGTTGGTTGAATCAGCATTGGAATGGCCACATACACAAGTACTCCCAACAGTGAGCTATGAATACTACAAGAAAGGTATGAAAGGGGGAGCATGCATTGGTGGTCTGTTCCCAGCTGTTTCATGTTTTTCATTCCTTCAGCATTGTGCCTGGGTTTCAGTGTGTGTGGCATCGATCACATCTGGCCACTTAGATGAAAGCAGGAGACTGGGCCAGAGAGTACAGCAAAGTGATGCATACTGATGACGAAGTGCTGTTTTGCGGTGTGTGCAATGTGGTAGTGGACCATGTCTGAAAACACACAGTGGATATGCATGTGCAGTCCCAAAACCACTTGAAGCTCTGCACAGATGCTTTAGACTTGCAGTCTTCACCAAAATATGCCCGTCAGATAAAGGTGAACTTACTTTTCACAAAGAGTATGGCTGCTAGTGTCTCAAATCAGGAAACAATAAGTGGGTGGGTCAATCTCTGAACATACCACTGAGCAAAACAGACTACCCTGTGTTGCTCAAGTTTTTCCACTAGCGAGTACGGAATGGTGGAGTGATACCTGGAAGTCATCAGCTTCAAGAACGTTATCTACCAGAGAGATATATAGGAGATAAGGAAGCTCTGCAAAAAAACAATTGCAGGATTTGAAGCTCAGTTTCATATTTGACAAAACAGCTGATATTGAAGGACAATGTGTGTTGAATGTTTTATTTGCAGTGGTCTCTTTATTGGTTGGCCATCAAATCCACACCCACCTAGCGGAATCAGTATTCCTCCCATAGTGCAACCATGGGACTGTAGCGCAAGAAGTTGTGAGGGTGCTCACAGAGTACAACATAGCCTTTCAGAATGTTATTTCTTTTAATATAGACAATGTGGCATACATGCTCAATGGCATAAAACAAGGTGCTCAGAAATCTTTATATAAATGCCATAAATATCACCTGCTTGTCACACATCATGAACCTTGTTGGTAAATTGTTCCAGGACCCTTTTGTGGAGCTCAAATGCTTTCCTTCCGTTCTTGTCATGAATCTTTACATGAACAGTAGTAGAAACTGAAGGTACTTGCAACACCTTGCTGAGAACCTTAGAATGAAAGCATGGATGGCACCTGGCCCTAGTAGGACGCCCTGGGATTCTTTCTTTTCTGCTGTCCAGTAGCTCTGCAAGCACTTTGATGTCTATACTGGTTTAGTTGAATCTGGAAATCTGCAGAGGATTCTGAACAGTGCCCAGAAAAACCTGTATTAAAGTTTAATTGGACATCGTGGAAGGAAAATGTCAAAACATTGTAAGTCTTGTTGACTTATTCCAGAGTCAGACACCAATGACAATAAAGGTATATGATTATCTAGAGGACCCCCACATGAACCACACAAACAATTCAGTCCTCACTCTGGAGTCACTGTGACCATTCCTAGAGACTACTGCCTCTAGGAAGCTAAATTGACTCCGGCAGAGACAAAAAAGATAACAGCCCAGCTGAATGAAGCATTTGAAAATTCTCTTGAAAAGTTGAGCAAGAACCGGGGGGAGGCCCAACCATGCACTGCATTCTGAAAACAAGTACTCCTTTTCAGTCCTGCACAACTCTGCTTAGTAACCAAGGACAAGAGTGCATATTCAGCCATCCCTGGTTTGAGCAAAGTTCCTGATCGGGAGCTTCGACTTTACTTTGAACATGAAGCAGTACAGGTACCATATTCATGATGATAATCACTGACCTCTTTTGGTGCGGGATACCTTCCCGAATTCCAGTCCTTTCACAGCTTTCAGCTGTGTACAAAGACTGTTTTACCTGTTCTGCAGATGCTGAAAGGAGCAACAGCATTTACAAAATTATTTTGTCAGACAGATATTGGTCCCCCTCAGAACAATCAATCTGGGCATTATTGTTTTTACATTATAATCAGCAGAACAATTTTGGGCTAGATTTGGGCTGCCTAGAAGAATTGTGCATATATTGTAAAGATTAAAACCTAAAGAGACAAGCATACAGGTTCCAATGGTATTCCTTAACAGGTTTATGGCATATGTGTAGACCTTGTCCAAAACCAAATTGTCTCCAATGTAAATAAACAAAATACAGATTGGATAGAATTACAATTTATTCTCCACAGAATACATACAAATCCATAAGTAATGGCACAGTGCTCAAGGTGAAAGTAATGTGAACTTAAATACTCCATGATAGCAAACAAAGTAACAGTGAAGACTTCTACTTTGGATTTTGACACTTTTTTGGAAGTCAAAAGTCTCCAGCTGCAGGCTATAGTGGAAGGGGACTCCACAAGGCCAGATACCCTTCCATAGGCAAGCCGCTGAACAGGATTGCTGCTGCGGAAGAGAATGTAGCGTGGGTTACTCCGAAGTCAGGATGACCGGCAATGTACTTTGGGCGAATCTGTGCAGAGATAGGTACCAGGCTCCTGATGGTTTTCAAGACACTTTATAGTGGAAAATGTTTTAAGTCCCATGTTTCGTTTTTGGCTGCTTGGGCACCTTTAGCACCACTTCAAAGGGTCCGGGACTGGTGGGGCACCACGTGAAGGGCAGGACTCACTTCAGGCAGTCTCCAGATATGAGTTCAAGGTTGTTGGAGCTTGTTGTGTAGCTGTAGATCAAAACAGGAGGCCAGCCAACTAGCCCTTGCAGTCACTCTGGTAGTCCTGAGATCAAATAGCAAAGCAGGGATCACACAGCAGGTAAGTCCTCGGAAAGTACAAGGCAGACTTCAAGCAGCAGGTCAGCCATCTGGTAGCAGCAGGGCTGTCCTCTGAAGTACAAAGCAAGCCTCAAACAGCAGGGCAGTCCTCTGAAGCGTAAGGCAGGTTTTCTAGGGTTCCTACGTAGGTCCAGGAGTGAACTGAAGAGTTGCCTTGAAAGTCTAATATCTATAACTGCTGCCAGACCTTGAAGTGAGGTAAACTTCTAGGCAACCCCCACATCTGGTTCTATAAAGTTCTTTCCTTCCCTTGCCAAGGCTTCAAGTAGTCTAGGGTGACAAAAGACTAATGTCAAGTGTAGGACGTTGGCTCTGTATATACTATTTCAAAGTAAGAAATAGTGTGCACAGAGTCCAAGGGTTCCCCTTAGAGGTAAGATAGTGGAAAAAAGAGATAATTCTAATGCTCTATTTTGTGGTATTGTGGTCGAGCAGTAGGCTTATCAGAGGGTAGTGTTAAGCATTTGTTGTACACACACAGGCAATAAATGAGGAACACACACTCAAAGACAATTCCAGGCCAACATGTTTTTATATAGAAAAATACATTTTCTTTGTTTATTTTAAGAACCACAGGTTCAAGATTTACTAACAGTACTTTAAATGAAAGGTATTATAGGAACTTTAAATAGTCACAATAGCATGTACAGTTTTGAAAAAAATGGCAATAAACTATTTTAAAAGTGGACACAGTGCAAAAATCAACAGTTCCTGGGGGAGGTAAGTAAATGTTAAGTTCACAGGTAAGTAAAACACTTACAGGGTTCAAAGTTGGGTCCAAGGTAGCCCACCGTTGGGGGTTCAAGGCAAACCTAACGTTACCACACCAGCAGTTCAGGGCCGGTCAGGTGCAGAGGTCAAAGTGGTGCCCAAAACACATAGGCTTCAATGGAAATAGGGGTGCCCCGGTTCCAGTCTGCCAGCAGGTAAGTACCTGTGACTTTGGAGGGCAGACCAGGGGGGTTTTGTAGGACACTGGGGGGACACAAGCAGGCACAGAAAGTACACCCTCAGCCGCACAGGGGCGGCCGGGTGCAGAGTGCAAACAGGTGTCGGGCTTTCAATAGGAATCAATGGGGAGACCCAGGGGTCTCTTCAGTGATGCAGGCAGGCACAGGGGGGGGGCTCCTCTGGGTAGCCACCACCTGGGCTAGGCAGAGGGTCACCTGGGGGTCGCTCCTGCACTGGAGTTCGGTTCCTTCAGGTCCTGGGGGCTGCGGGTGCAGTGTGGTTTCCAGGCGTCAGGTTCCTTGAAGCAGGCAGTCGCGGTCAGGGGGAGCCTCTGGATTTCCTCTGCAGGCGTCGCTGTGGGGACTCAGGGGAGTCAACTCTGGCTACTCACGGGCTCGCAGTCGCCGGGGAGTCCTCCCTGTAGTGTTATTTTTCCGCAAGTCGAGCTGGGTGCGTCGGGTGCAGAGTGGAAAGTCTCACTCTTCCGGCGGGAAACGTGTGGACTTTAAAAGTTGCTTCTTTGTTTCCAAAATTTGCAGTTTCTCAAACAGGGCCGCTGTTCTCGGGAGCTTCTTGGTCCTTTAGATGCAGGGTAGTCCTCTGAGGCTTCTGGACCCTGTTGGATGCGTTGCTGTTGCAGTTTTCTTCGAAGTAGGGGGACAGGCCGGTGGGGCTGGGGCCGAATCAGTTGTCGTCTCCGTCTTCACTGCAGGGCTTCAGGTCAGCAGTCCTTCTTCTTCTTTAGGTTGCAGGAATCTGTCTTCCTCGGTTCTGGGAGCCCCTAAATACTCAATGTAGGGGTGTGTTTAGGTCTGGGAGGGCAGTAGCCAATGTCTACTGGCCCTGAGGGTGGATACACCCTCTTTGTGCCTCCTCCCTGTGGGGAGGGGGGCACATCCCTAATCCTATTGGGGGAATCCTCCATCTGCAAGATGGAGGATTTCTAAAAGTAAGAGTCACCTCAGCTTAGGACACTTTAGGGGCTGTCCTGACTGGGGGGTGACTCCTCCTTGTTTTTCTCATTATCTCCTCCAGCCTTGCCGCCAAAAGTGGGGGCAGTGGCCGGAGGGGCGGGCATGTCCACTAGCTGGGATGCCCTGTGGCTCTGTAACAAAGGGGGTGAGCCTTTGAGGCTCACCGCTAGGTGTTACAGTTCCTGCAGGGTGAGGTGAGAAGCACCTCCATCCAGTACAGGCTTTGTTCCTGGCCACAGAGTGACAGAGGCACTCTCCCCATGTGGCCAGCAACATGACTGGCAGGCTGGCAAAAACTAGTCAGCCCACACTGGAGTCGGGTATGTTTTCAGGGGGCATCCCTAAGATGCCCTCTGGGTGTATTTGTACAATAAAGTGCACACAGGCATCAGTGTGCATTTATTGTGCTGAGAAGTTTGATACCAAACTTCACAGTTTTCAGTGTAGCCATTATGGTGCTATGGAGTTCTTGTTTGACAGACTCCCAGACCATATACTCTTATGGCTACCCTGCACTTACAATATCTAAGGTTTTGTTTAGACACTGTAGGGGCATAGTGCTCATGCACCTATGCCCTCACCTGTGGTATAGTGCACCCTGCCTTAGGGCTGTAAGGCCTGCTAGAGGGGTGACTTATCTATGCCATAGGCAGTGTGAGGTTGGCATGGCACTCTGAGGGGAGTGCCATGTCGACTTAGTCATTTTCTCCACACAAGCTGGCAAGCAGTGTATATGTGCTGAGTGAGGAGTCCCCAGGGTGGCATAAGACATGCTGCAGCCCTTAGAGACCTTCCCTGGCATCCGGGCTCTTGGTACCAGGGGTACCAGTTACAAGGGACTTACCTGGGTGCCAGGGTTGTGCCAATTGTGGAGACAAAGGTACAGTTTAGGGAAAGAACACTGGTGCTGGGGCCTGGTTAGCAGGGTCCCAGCATACTTTCAAATCATAACTTGGCATCCGCAAAGGCAAAAAGTCAGGGGGTAACCACGCCAAGGAAGCATTTCCTTACATCAAGTTCCTATGTGAGTGTGCTGGAGGCAGCCCTTTCAAATGTGAGTGGGTCAGGAAACAGCTCCTCCATACCCATACTGGCAAGATGGCCCATCTTGCCAAAATCTACCCCACTCCCCCTTTGTCTCACTGTCTGAGAGAAATACTCAGAGGCCAGTTGCCACTCTAGTGACAGTTATGTGATCCAGCTCACAGGATGCAGGCACCAAATGATCAGGACAAGAAATTGCTAACTTTCTAAAAGTGCTATTTTCTGAATTGTGACTTAAAATCCAACTTTGCCATTAATGAGGATTTTAAATCACAATTCTTTTGAGAAAAAACATGACATTCCAACTAGTTCCCAATCTAAAGTTAGTGCTTATTTAATCTAATAATGAAACCCCAGTTTATCCTACAGGAGACGTAAGTCTCACAGTAGTAAAAACAAGCTTTGGAGATTTTAACTGCTAGGACACGTAAAACTTAACTGTCATGCCTCAGGCGCCCGCGGCATCTCGTTTCCTGGCCGCCGTGGGGTTGGCGGTCTGTTTTCAGGCCACCGGGCACACCGCGGCCTCTCTCTTCAGCCACAGTGAGGATTGTTGCCCACAGCGAGGTTGGAGGCCCGAGACTGGGAGTTGGGCCTTGCCGCGTTCAACATGAGGCACAGATGAGGGCTGCTGGGCTCCCGCAATCCCCCGCCCTAGCTTTTTCTCACCTGGTGTCCTGGAATTCTTTTTCCTCTTCTTTTTCTTCTGCTGCAGGGCCATGTTTTCTTCTTCCCATGATTCTGTTCTCTTCCCTGCATGCACCAGTTTCCTTTTCCTTTCCCTTCTCAAAATGGTGCCTTTTTTCCTTCTTGTTCATATGGCTTCTTCCAAATTCAAGATGGCGTTCTTTCTTCTTACTGCATGTCACTTCCTGTTCATTAGTATATAAGGAGCCAAATTCTTGCTTTCTTTGCGTTGTAACATTTCCTGTTGGTGGTAAACCTTGCTCTGGCAGCTCTGTAGAGTTCTAGTCCTTGATGTCCTGGTATCCTGACATGTTCCTTCTCCTGTTCCAGGGAGTTCCTGCACAAGAGTTTTTTTTCCCCTCAGGGTTTTCCCTCTGGGACTCCTTCTGGGGGGCAACAACTGCTGTGGCATTCCCTTGTCAGCAGCACTGTGGATACCGGAAGGGGTTGGCCCTATCTTGGCCAGACCAGAACGTACAAGAACCAAGGTCGCACTCCAGCTTCATCTGACCAGGGTGGTAAGCGAAAGGCAGAACGTGACAGATTACAACGCCCAAAACTCCAGTCTTGGTCCAAGACTATGGAATGTCTGTCCGAGGACGTAGGGGAGATGAACCAATTGTTAATCCATACAGTACAACAACAAGCCTAGGAACTGCAACAGCTATGTGCTGAAAATGCGGCTTTACATCAAGCCCTTGTCTCCAGAACCACAGACGTTCCTACTGTCTCCACAACTACACCTCGTTTTTCTGGGGATCCTAAAAAGTTACAAGAGTTCCTTGATGCTTTGACAGTTTATTTTGCGTTTCGACCTTCTTAATTCGCTCAGGACAAAACTAAAGTGGCATATTTGATCAGTGCCTTGTCTGGTCCAGCTTTGGCAACTTCTCTGGTAGCCACAGACGATCCTCGTTTATCTACCAATACCACTTTCGTTGATGCCTTCAAACAAATGTTTGAGGGTTTTGGATTGCAGTTTTCTGCAGAAGAAGCCTTATGTGACATCCAGCAAGGGAACCAGGACTTCTTACAATACAATACACTTTTTAGGCAATTGGCAGCAGAAACAACTTGGGTAGAACGCACCCTTGTCACCCTTTTTCGGAGGGGACTACTGGGCAAAATAAAGGATGAATTAGTACATTCCTCTCGAGTGGAAGACATGAAAGGTCTAATGGACTTAGCACTATCAATAGAATATCACCTTCGTGAACGTAGATTGGAAAAAAGGAAGAGTTGTGGTCAACCACAGACAGGAACCACACGTACAGTCATTCATCGCCCCGAAGAGAATCGATCCGTGGCCCGAGGGACTCCTGAAGAGGAACCTATGCAGTTCGACACGACTCGTGGATCGTTAACCAAAACTAAGCGAGAAAATACACGACGGAAAGGGTTGTGCCATTATTCTGGTCATCTGATCCGTAGATGTCCCACTCATCCTTCAAAGTCAACGGGAGACGCCAACTCCCATCTTCTGTAAGAAGGAAGGGGGTGGGATGTTCTTAGATACCTTCTATTTGTTCTTCTAAAGAAAACACAACAGTTCTCTTTCTTTTGCCTGTTATGCTACAGTTACCGGACAGCCGGGAAGAGTACTAGCATTATTAGACTGTGGAGCCAGCGCAATATACCTTGATGACATATGGGCTAAAGAGAAGGGGATCCCTCGGATACCTAAGGAAACACCAGAGCAGGTTCATACGGTTGATGGCACCCTTTTTGCCTCAGGACCTGTCACAGATACCACTCCCACCTTATGTTTACAATTTGGGAAACATCAGGAGTATATTACTTTTGATTTGATTTCTTCACCCAATCATATGATCATATTAGGCATACCTTGGTTGACACAGCACAATCCCTATATTAATTGGGAAATCGCAACCATCTGTCTTTCTTCACAATTTTGTCAACGTAATTGCTTTTTGTCAGAAACCTATTGGTCTCCAAAGAGCATGACATTAACAAAGGAGGTGGGTTGTTCCATCAACTCTTTACAAGGGGTACCAGCCATTACCTGGAATATGCAGATGTGTTTAAAAAATCTGAGAAAAGTGAATGAGACAAGACCAAGGTGGAGTACCTGTGTTATCATATCATCCAAACCAGTATTGCCATGGATCCCGATAAGGTTCAAGCCATCCTAAACTGGCCATCTCCTTCTTCTATCAAATAATCCCAATGCTTCCTGGGTTCAGCCAACTTTTATCGACAATTCATAGCCGACTTTGCTCAGCAAACTAGTCATATCACACAGACTCTCAAGAAAGAGAATCTACGGAACGCTTTCTGTTGGACAGAGACCGCTGAAACAGCTTTTTAGGAATTGAAATGTGCTTTTACGCGAGCCCCAATTTTAAGGCATCCTGATACCACCAAGAAATTCATAGTCATTACTGATGCCTCAGAAAGGGCAATAGGAGCCATACTTTTATAAAGACAGGATGACATTGGATTAGAACATCCGTTTTTTTATCTGTCCCATGTATTAACAGATTCAGAACGCAATTATTCTGTATTCAAATGAGAACTGCTTGCCCTGAAAACAGCCTGTAACAAATGGAGACAGTTCCTAAAGGGTACCTGATAAACCTTTGAAGTTAGAACAGATCATCAGAATTTACAGTGTCTTTGTAATTTTCAATGCCGAAACATTCGTCAAGCCCGGTGGGCCTTCTTTTTTAGTCAATTCAATTTCTACATTCCCTATATACCTGGATCTCAGAACATATTGGCTGATGCCTTATCACAGCTTTATCCTGAAAGTGCCATTGCTCCTTCACAAAACGTAATTGAACCAGATAGAATCATTGGGGTAGTACAATCCTTCCTTGATAAAGTGAAATCTGAGTATATGTACCTCTCCAGAGAAGAAGTGAATGTCTGACATCCACACCTACATGAGGATAAGGGATATTACTATCACAAGGATGCATTGTTCCCCCCAAGTAAAAATGTTCAAACAGAAGCATTACAGATGTATCACAATTCATCCATTGCCGGTCATCGCGGCGTCAAAGCCACCCAAGAATTACTCCTTTGTTCTTTTTGGAGGCCCACTATTAAAAGAGATACCGAAATCTATGTTGCTTCTTGTCCTCTGTGCGCACAAACCAAAATACCTCGTACCAAACCAGAAGGACTGCTTCAGCCTTTGCCCATTCCTTCAGCTCCTTGGCATACTATGTCTACGGATTTCCTGTGTTCATTGCCATCCTCTACAGGAAATTGTGTAATAATGGTAACTGTCGATCAATTCACTAAGATGGCCCATTTTACAGCACTAAGGAAATTACCTACTGCTAAAGAATTGAGTCAAATCTTTATACAGGAAATCTTTCACCTTCATGGTCTTCCTCAAGTATTATCTCTGATCGTGGCCCTAAATATGTTTCAAGTTTTTGAACTATTTTTGCAAAGTCCTGCATATAGACGTTGCTTTGTCATCCGGATTCCATCTACAAACCAATGGACAAACAGAACGCCTAAATCAAGCGCTTGAACAATATTTACGCTGTTTTTGCAGTGCTACACAAAGTAAGTGGTCCATGTATCTACCACTTGCCGAATTCTCGTAAAACAATGCAGTACATAGTGCATCAAGAGCTACTCCTTTTTTTGTTCTTATGGTTATCATCATAAAACCTTTACTACATTTATCCGAAAATCCTCTACACTCCCTGCTATCACTTTGTTTGTCAACGACTCCGTAAAATCCAACTAATCTTACATTTCAACCTCCTATCCACGAAACAAGGTATGAAGAAAACCACAGATATTAGACCGCGTGTGGCGCAGTCGTATCAAGTACAAGACAAAGTACGGTTTTCCTCTAAATATTTGCCTTTCCGTCTGTCCCAAAACATTTTTTTTTTTTTTGATAAAGAGATTTTATTAAATTTTGCATAGAACAATTATGGATACAATACAACATGTTGCCAACGGGCATCAAAACAGTAATGTTCAAGTCCTCGGTCCCTGCCGTTTTCATCACTAATGTTGCTCACCATCCCCTCTTAAAGGCCCGCTACATCCTCCCATTTCCCCCATATCTTCTTATGTTTGTGTAAGCAACCTCTGGCCTCGTATACAAGTTTCTCTCGCTGCGCACACCAATCCACTCCCCGTCTCCACTTAGCCAGTGCCGGAGCCACCCTGGCCTTCCAGTCTGCCATTATGTCCCTTTTGGCCACCAGACATGCCACCCCTAAGAAGGACCGATCTGCTCTTCGTAGCTCTGTATCTCCCATCACCCCGAGAAGGAGGGGCAATGGCAACCTCTTTACCTCCATCTGTAGGACCCCAGATGTCTCATGCACCACCTTTTCCCAATAGGCCATTATAATCGGACATGTCCATACCATGTGGTAGAAATCCGCTGTATGATACCTGCAGTGGGGGCATTCCGCTGTGGGGCGGAGGCCTGCTTTATGTAACATGGCGGGTGTGAGGTATGCGGCATGAAGGAAATAGGATTGTGTTAAACGGAAGCGTGTGGCCATTGATAGGGAGCGTGGGGCCATTAGTGCTTCTGTCCAGTCCGCTTCCTCCATGGGTCCCACCCAACTCTCCCACCTTTGGCGAAGCTCTCTCAGGGGTCCCCCAGTGGCGGTGATTAAGGTGCGGTAAATCTGAGAAACCCCTCCCCTTCCCAGGACTCCCATCAGTGCCTTGGCTTCCATGGGGCTGTGTTCGGGTATGGTGTCTCCTGTCTGTAGGTGGACTAGTAGGGCATGACGTAGTTGGAGATATCGGTGGAATTGTGTTTTGTTTAAGGAATATTGTTTCTGGAGGTCTTGAAAAGATCGTATATGTGTCCCACTCCAAATGTCTCCCAGCGTGGAGATCCCTATGGTGTCCCATTTCAGGAAGCCCTCCAGACCTGCTACGTGCGTCAGCTGCTTCCCCTGCCATAGCGGGGTTTGTTGGGTTAGGCGTCCCCACCACCCCGTCACTTTCTGGGCTGTACGCCATCTCAGAAGTACCACTTTGGTCACATCTGGAATATCCTGGGGTATCGGGTTCCCGTAGAGTATGCCAAGGATCTGTGGATAGCCCATTGTCTGCAATTCTAGTTGGTATGCGGGGTCTGTCCATCCACCTCCCATCCAGTCATTAATTACAAGTATGTGCATCGCTAGATAATAGTATTGAATATTCAACATGCCCAGTCCACCCTCATAAACATCCCTCTGACAGGTTTTTAGCGACAGTCTTGTACGTGAGCCACTCCATATGAATTGGCGTGCTAAAGAGTCCATCTCCCTGAACCATCTCACGGGGAAGGGGTGTGGAAAATTCTGCAGGAGGTATAAGATCCTGGGGAGAATCATCATCTTGTACAGCGCTATTCTGCCAAGTAGATTCAGGGGGAGGGCCCTCCAGCGTAGAAGGTCGGTTTTGATTTTCCTTGAAAGGGGTGTGACATTGAGTTCCCACGCTAGCTCGGGGAGAAGTGAGATATGTATCTCGAGGTATTTAAAGCTGTTTCTCCGTATCGGGATATTCCGTTGCCAATCTATACAGTCGTGCGAGCGATGAAGGGGGATCAGTAAAGATTTGGCTGGGTTCAGGGTCAGCCCTGAGGCTTCTGCGAAAAGTCTAAGGATCTCTAGGACGCGTGGGCCGCTTTTGGATGGGTTGGAGATATACAGGAGCACATCATCTGCGTACAAAGCCACTCTGTCTTCCGACCCAGAGGGCCAGTGCCAGCCCTCGATCAGTGGGTCGTTTCTCATTAGTATCGCCAGTGGCTCTATCACTAGTGCAAAGAGCAGGGGAGATAACGGGCATCCCTGTCGGGTCCCACGGCCAATGGGGATTGGGTCGGAGACTACTCCATTCACCCTGATTCGAGCCGTCGGATTAGAGTATAGGAGTTTCACCAGTCCTCGGAATCTAGGTCCGAGCCCGTTTTTATATAAGACCTGATTGAGGAAGGACCAATCTACTGTATCAAAGGCTTTTTCGAAGTCTAGTAAAAGCAATGCCAACTACATATGCGATAGCACTTTGCGGTGCGCCAAAGCAAGATGTAGTCGTCTGATGCAGTGCCTTGTGCTACGAGTGGGCATAAAACCACACTGGTCAGGGTGCACCAGCGTGGGCATTACCTCCCTCAGTCTGGAAGCAAGGATCGAAGAGAGCACCTTGACTTCCACATTTAGGAGCGAGATAGGCCGGTACGCTGAACATTGTCGTGATGGGGGTTGAGTTTTGGGGATCACCACAATAGTGGCTTGGTCAATCTCTGTTGGGAAGCGGCCCTGATTCTCCGCTTCTTCGTACATGTTGAGCAGGTGGGGACCCAAAATATCGCTACATTTACTATAAAATTCCGCTGGAAAGCCGTCGGGGCCTGGTGTTTTGCCTGATGCCAGTCCCGATATTGCGCTGCAGACTTCCACAAGACCGATGGCCTCGTCCAGTCTGTCTCTCGCCTCTGGGGTTACCCCGGGAAGGGTAATCTCATTTAGTAGGGGGGACTCTCTCTCAACAGCAGGGCGTGGATGCCTGGCGTATAGACGGGCGTAGTAGGAGGCAAAGCTATGTGCGATTTCCACTGCTGTTTTGACAAGGGTGCCCGAGTCATCTAAGATCTCCGGTATAATTCTGTTAGCCATGGGGCGGGTGGCCAGCCAATGCAGTAGTTTCCCGTTTTTATCCCCCCATCCATAAATTCGGCCTGCTGAGGCTCTCCACATGTGCTTGGCCGAATCTAGCATTAAATGTTTAATATCTTCTCTTACCCTGGTCAGTTTCCTCATGATCGTGGCCGATGCCAAGTTTATATGTTGGTATTCAAGACTCCGTGCCTTGTTCTCTAGCTCGGTGATTTGGGAATCATGATCTCGTTCACGGCGCCGAAGAAGGCTTCTAGCATGTCCTCTAATAGTGGCCTTGCAAGCAGCCCATAGCATTCCTGGGGACCGAACCGAGCCTTCATTTAATTCGAAATATTGGTCGAGGTGCAACCTGATCTCTTGAGTGTACTCTGTATCTTGTAAGTGCCACGCGTTCAAGCGCCACATAGGCCGTCTGGTAGGGTCTGCTCTACCCAGCCGGATCCGTATTGGCGCATGATCGGAAACCCCCCGTGGAATGATCTCAGCCCCTGCTACTTTTAAGAAAAATCTAGGGCGGGCATGAACACCAGGTCTATTCTGGATTGCGTCTGGTGGGCTGCCGAGGTATGTGTGTATTGGCATTCTCTGGGATGCCAGGTGCGCCACACCTCACACAAGCCGAGGCTCTCCGCCCAACTACTTAGGGCTGAGGCCCGCTTGGATCTATGTATGGTAGCTTCTCCAGAAATGTCCAGCCTTGGGTCAAGGACCGCGCTAAAGTCGCCTCCCAGTAAGGTAGTTCCTTGGGGTAATCCTGAGGTTACTCGGTGGAGCGAAAGGAGGAAGGAGTCGAGATTTGCCGGGGGCGCATATGCGCATACCAAGTTTAGCGGTTGTCCGTGAAGAGTCCCCGTGACCACCATGAATCTACCTTGTGAGTCAGATTGCGTGGAAGTGATTACCATGGGCAGAGATCGGTGGAGCAGAATGGCCACTCCTCTAGAACCTCTGGAAAACCCCGCATGGTATACCCTATCGTATCCTCCTCTCGCAAGCATAGGGCATCTGGACCCAAGAAGATGGGTCTCTTGTAGTAGAACTACTGAGGGGGAGTACCTGCGGAGGGTGTTAAATACTGCTGATCTTTTGATCTTGTCTAACAGGCCGTTTACATTCCAGGAGAGGACCTGGGTTACTGAGGGCCAAGCGTGAGGTGTGACACTGTTGGGCATGTTTGGATGTGCGGGAGCCGGCCCAGGGATGACCGTTTCGGACATGACCGTGAAATTTTAAATCTACAAACCAGGCTAACTAACTTGTCGCCTCTTGAACCTAACTTAAACTTCCCCTCCCCCCTAAATTCCCCCCCTCCCCATACTCCCCCCCCCCCGGAAGCATCTGTCGCCCATATACCCAACCAAAACCAGACAGCCAGTAAAACTGTCATTGGGGTGGAGTGGTGGACCCCTCCTTTCTTTCGGATCAATTGCAATTAGTAGTCACAAAACAAGCGTTCAATACCATACTCTAGGAAGTCTCTGGAGCCATCAATGTTAATCTCGCTAGGGGTCGCCCGAGAGGATCAGGTGAAGCCCGTATCCCCCCATGTCTCGCGCAGGGGTCCCACATCCCCCGTCAGCCGAGTACCGGAGACTGACTCAGTCGCCCATCCTCGGCGGGTTGGGATGGTGTTCGGGACACCGGAAGAGTCTCAGTGGTAGAGTTAGCATGAGGACCAGAGTCCCGGGCTGCTTCGTCCTCTGCAGGAGCGATCGTGTCTTTCTGTCTGCCTCTTCGGGATCTGGTGCGCCGCCTGCTCCTCCGGGGCCCCTCCGATGGTGAGGGCCCGACATGTGGGGTTCTTCCAGTGGTCCCGGGGGGACCCTTTCGTGCTCCAATGCCCTCCTCCGTCAGCCAGTCCCAAGCTTCCTCAGGGGAATAAAAAAAGTAAGCTTTCCCAGCCATGAGGACTTTGAGACGAGCGGGGAAAAGGAGCATGTACGAGAGCTGCATTGCCCTTAGTTTTTGCTTAACATGTTCGTACGACCTACGGCGGGTCTGGACTTCTCTGGTGTAGTCCGGGAAAATTAGGATTTTGTGGTTCTCCCATTGCGTACCATCTTGCCGCCTCGCTTCCCTGAGGATATTGTCTCTGTCCTTAAAGTTAAGGAATCGTGCGATCATCGGGCGCTTCGGACCGCCCGGAGGTGGGCGAGGTGCGAGCGCCCTGTGGGCTCTTTCAATTGCAAACAAGGGCGAGAGGGATTGGTCAGGCATCCAAGATTTGATCCACGTCTCCAGGAATTCGGCGGCCTTGTCATCCTCTATGCCCTCTGGAAAACCTATGAAGCGTAGGTTGTTGCGCCTGGCCCGGTTTTCCGCATCTTCTGCACGACGATGAAGCTCGCCGGTTCGGGACTGCAGCTGGGCTACTTTGGCTTTGAGGTCAGACAAATCGGTCTCGGTTTGGGAGACTCGGGTTTCCACTTCCGTAATTCGGGTTACAGCATTTCTAAGGTCCTGTCTGATGAGGCTCATGTCCACTCGCACCTCACCAATTTTCATTTCCACGGCTATCTGCGATGATTGAATAGCTTGGAGAATGGCACTCACCCCGTCCGGGGTCAAACCCCCGCCAGCCACTTCTCCCCCTCCTCGTTGGCCCGTCGCAGTCGTGAACTGGTCAATTTTTTGTTGGGAGGGCGGAGGTTGTTTGTTCGTTTTATCCTTCCCCATCGTGGCGCTTGAGGCGGGCGTCAGGTGGGCCACACCTTCCTTAACGCGGTTTCAAGCCTGAGAATTTAGTCCGTTGTTAAGTACCATGGGCTGTGGGGGGGTACGCTGTGTCTGATCACGTGAGGACGGCCGGCAATGACACCGTTGGCCCCTTCTTTTCAGCTCCCTTTCTCGCTCTCTCCACCAGTTGGGGGGGACCCCGTCCGAGACCCAGACCCAGGCCTCTCCACCTTAAGGGCTCTGCATCTCCATTGTAGGCCTCGTGCCGTCCCGGTCGCGCTCTCAATCTCTCGGGTCGTTCCGGCCAGGGTCTAAAGTCAACCAAGCACGACCCGGAACCCAGGATATCCACTTGCCTCGAGGTGTTGTCTTCCACCGCCTGGTGCGCAGTCCAGATTTTGCAGCAGTCCAGCTCGCGCTCCACCCGGGCTCGGGTCCGAGAGAGGCCGAGACCAAGCCCCCAGGTCCCCGAGCCCCCCCTTGTTGCTGCAGGGATGGGGGGGGCGGGGGCGTCACCGCACGTCTTCTCCTTTCACCCCCCCCCCCGGTCTCCGATTCACCTCCTTGCCCCCCGGGGCACCACTCGGATTTTCGGCCGGGTTCTGGACCCCAGTACGCCTCCAAATTGAAATTCCCTCCAGCAGGGGGGCCCCGGGGGCCAGGGCCTCCGCCACGGCCCCAGCGCGGCACCGCAAGCCGCCCAGGCGGTCAGGGAGGGCTCCCGGTCCTCCGGGCCGCACTCGTGCCTCGCGCGCCGGCGCGGCACCGTTCACCCCGCGCTCTCCTCCACGATCGGAGGGGGGGGGCCCGCCGGCGCCCCAGCGGCAGGGATCCACCTTCAGGGCGCGCCTCAGCTCTCACCGGGCTTCTCGCCGCCCCTCAACCCGCGGCAGTCGACTTCGTCGGGGACCCCAAGCCCACCTCAGGTCTGCCGGGTGCATCTCGTAGCGGCCGTCATCTTGAGCTCCTCTTCACGGGAGCAGCCGGATCGCCGTATGAGGGCGAGCTGCTGGCTTTTCATCGATTCGCCCCAACAGACTTCTCCACGGGCCCCCGGGACACCGGGGCGCCATGTACAACGTTTTTCCGCTCCCTTGGACCGCGGTGGTTAAAGGCGGATGACGGAGGGGTCCAGAGCACTCTCAGAGTGCGACCGCCATCTTGACGCCCGAAGCCACGCCCCCCCCCAAAACAAATTTAAACCCCATTACTATGGACCATTCAAGATTTTCCAGTAATAAATCCAGTGTCTTCTGTCTCCATCTACCTCAAATTTGGAAGATACATCCAGTTTTTCAAGTGTCCCAGTTGAAACCCTATGTACCTGATCCGTTTCATAGACAGTTCTCCTGCCCCCCTTCTCTGTTGGTCAATGATGAACCTGAGTATGAGGTGCAGGAGATTTGTGATTCCCGACTTTTTCAAAAACGTCTCCAGTTCCTTATTCACTGGAAGGGTTATCTCCTTAGTGACTCTTCTGCTCACACTCCTCTCTTGGTCCGTTGTTTTTTCCATCTTTTTCCAGGCAAATCTAGGGCTTCGGGGGGCCTACAGTCATGCCGGGGGCACCTGTGCTGTCTCATTCCCAGGCCGCGGCGGGGTCGGCGGTCCGTTTTTCAGGTCGTCGGGCCCACCGCGGCCTCTCACTTTGGACACAGTGTAGATTTTTGTCCGCAGTGTAGTCGGAGGCCTGAGGCTGGCTGTTGGGCCTCACCACGTTCAACCCGCGGCACAGATGATTGTCGTGGGGCTCCTGTTCCCCCTCCCCTATCCCTTTACTCACCTGGTGTCCTGGAATTCTTTTTCCTCTTCTTTTTCTTCTGCTGCAGGGCCAGGGTTTCTTCTTCCCAGGATTTCGTTCTCTTACCTGCGTGCACCATTTTCCTTTTTCTTTCTCTTTCCAAAATGGTGCCTTTTTTTCCAGCTTTTTCCTATGGCTTCTTCCCAATTCAAGATGGCATTCTTTTGTCTTCCTGCATGTCACTTCCTGTTCATTAGTATATAAGGGGCCAGATTCTTGCTTTCCTGGGGTTGCAACACTTCCTGTTGGTGGTGGTCCTCGCTCCGGCTTGCTATCCTTGTGAAGTTCATTTTTTCCCGCTTATTTTTCCGCATCTTGTAGAGTTCCAGTCCTTGAAGTCCTGTTATCCTCTGGCTCACCTTCTGGAGGGCACGGACTGCTGTGGCATTGCCTTGTCAGCAGCATTAGAAGGGGTCACCCCTATCTTGTCCAGACCAGTACATACAAGAACCGTGGTCGCACTCCAGCTTCATCTGACCAGGGTGGTCAGCGAAAGGCAGAATGTGAAATTAATAGTACATGTCCAACTTTTTATATACACTGCTTCCCTGCCCTGTGGCTTGTTCAAGGCCTACCTTAGAGGTGGCATCTGTATTAAAAAGGGTGGTTTAGGCCTGGCAAAAGGTTTATTTTGCCAGAAGCAATGGGCAGTTTAAAACTGCACACAGTCTGCAATGTCAGGCCTAAGACATATTTTAAAGGCTACTTAAGTGGGTGACACAATAACCGATGCAGACCTACTAGCAGCATTTAATTTGTAGGCCATGTGTACATGTTGTACCACTTTACTAGGAATTTAAAGTAAATTAAATGCGCCAAGCAAATGTAGGCAAATGTTACCATGATTTAAGGAGTCAGCCTAAGCACTTCAGTACTGGCTAACAGTGGTAAAGTGCACAAAGTTGTAATGCCAACAAAAATGAAATTCAGAAAACACGAGGGATGAAGGTAAAAAGTTTGGGGATTACCCTGCAAAGAGGGCCAGGTCCAACAAGCGGTCATGCCCTCAAAATATATATACTTGGTGCATGGTATGTGTTGTTCCTCCTTGAGGATCACAGTCAATCTTCAAGAAGAAATCCTTCAGGGAAAGGTATCAATGGAAACTGTATGTTTTTCCCTTTCAAAGGGTCCTCTCAGATACCAGGGGACCACAGTGGAATGGTGTTTTGACTGCTAATGCCTTACTATGTGCCTGGTATATAGTGGGTTTTCAGCACTCTTCACCACACCTGAGTAACGCCTGTTCATCCTCCCAGGGAAGGTCACAAAGGGGTAGGTCAGGCAGAGGTAGAGAGTTCATTCTCACTGCCAGTGCGGATCCTTGTCACTTCACAGTTAAACACTTTTGTTAGTTTCACTCTGGGGTTCTTTGCGGTCTAGTGGTCTTTCTATGCCAGAAGAAGGCCAGGTTGTTGTGAAGCCCCATGCTCTAGCCCCTTAAGGGAGCAAAAAGGGGGATGTACATGGGAGATGAGGGAGTGTGGGCCAATGCCATGAGAGTTTGGCTGCTAAGTCCATATCATTTATCTTTATTTAAAATTTTAAAAAACATTGTGTGTTTGGTTTGACATTCAGTTTCTGTGGTAGGGAGGTGCAGTTCATTATGTAGTCCCCTGATGTTCAACAGTAGAGAGGAACAGCTGATGGTAAACAGTGAGCTGGATGATACCTTCTTGGGTATTGTAGTCTGTTCCAGGGTCGGTAATGTTTGAAAAGTATGAAGCTCCCCTCTTCTAGTACACCCGCTTCCCAGCCACGCCTATCCCTCGTGGATCAAAGGCGGGGTTGAGCTGTCCTGACAGAGTGCTCACAAATTTGCTTCTGGAGCTGAATTCTCCCAAGATTCTTAGGTTGCTGGATGATGACACCAGCCAGTGATGCTGGAGCTAGGTGTAAGGGATGCACTCGTAGAAACCTTTGAAGAGTTTTGATGTAAAATTATTTTTCTCTTATAACACTTCAGGGTGTGGAATTATTTTTGCTCCATGCCCAGGACATATTGATTGAGGTCAAGAACAGCAAGATTTCATGTTTATTTTGTCCTTGGGACAAGTAGGCCCAACCCACTGCAGCACAAACCCTTTGCCTGCCAGTTTACAGTACCACATTATACAGCACAGAACAGAACTGTCTATAGTTGGGGGGCTGTTTGAATTGGTATTTAAGGTTCGTTAATGCAAAGCCTTTATTATTAAGATGAACACTGTAAATAAATGTTGTAAGCTTGGGTTGCACTACTGACTGTGGTTGCAGTAAAAAAAAAAGTGTATACACGTTTGCAAAGTGTAACAAGAGGCTACGTATAAAACTCCTAGAATGCTCTCTGGTTAAATGCAAATATTTGTAGAAGCTAGAAGCCAAGATTGATGATCCACTGCTTTCAAAACAAAAAGTTCACAGAAAAATGCAACTAGAAATTATATTTTTTCCTAAACTACTGTAAACGTTTTGGTACCATTTCTTTGAAGCATGATTTAGTAAACAGTATTGATGCATGCTAGTTTTTCTGAAAAGTATTCATAATGGAAAATCAGTGTACCCAGTTTCTACAAGATTATTGAAAACATTAACATAAACAAGCATTGGCAAAGCCAATAGGACTGACATTGGAGGGGTCAGTTTTTTTAATTTTATCAATGTGTGCCTAGTTTTTACATAGCTTTTGTAAAACTGTATTGTTGTGGGAGCTGCCAAGCCCTCAGCATTGTAATAAACATTGGCAAAAAAGCAAAAATATTTTTGGTCTCAAAAAACACATATTATTACAGTAGTTCTTGCCACTGAACAACATTTCTTTGTGTGCCGAAATGCTCCTTGTGAATGGGCAGATTGCTGTCTCTTTCAGTGAAACCAGCCGATAGATGGATAGAGAGAGAGAGAGAGAGAGAGAGAGAGAGATAATTTAATAAAAACAAAATGTCTTGGTTAACGCCAGACCTATGTAGGGGCCCTGTTCTTAAAGAAAGTCACAAACACAAAAGTACACCCATGGTATATGTCTTTGCATTAGTGCAGAGTAACGTATTTCATGAACTCACAGGTATTGACAAAAGTAGACAGAAAATCGTGATACTAGAAAGTATCTGTGGGCTGTGTTTTAGCACAAGCAAATATGCCTGTGTAGAATTACTCATGCGAAAATCCATTGAGCGTGTACACGTTCACTTTCCCACCAACTACTTTTTCCCAACCATGGAGTAAATTTATAAACATGCAAGTTAATAGGTAAGGGCATTCCAACCTGTGAACTACTGCTTACCGCTACCTCCAGCCCTGGTATGTAGAGATGTGGAAAGGTGGTAAAATAAGTAAATTGCTAGTATTTAAGCCCTATTATTGTATTAGTCCTGGCATATTCTATGCTATTGTCAGAGCTCTTATTAATGAGATTGCTGCCATAATTTGTCTCTGCGCTACATGGCACCAAAGGGACAAGTAGATTATTTTACAGGACAAGAAGATTTCTGAAGCAACCTGACCAATGGGCAAATAGATATTTCATTAGATTCCACACCCCAGCACTTACAGTGTGTTCAAAGTAAGTCTGACCTGTGCAACATTGTGAGACCACCTGCTGATTATACCTTAAGATCGACATTAGTGTTTGCTTTTCTTTTCTCTGAATGCAAAGCAGAGACATTTTTTAGCTTGACTGTTGATTAGTTATTTAGGAAGGAGTTTTATATAGCGCTTTATGTAGACGTCAGTGTCTGCTTGTATAAAAATGTAACTTGCTGAAAAAGAGGGGAGGTTCGATTTCAGTCTGACGGGTAATTGAATTGTGTCTGAAATTCTTTGGTAGTGATCCCTCTCCTGAGAAGTGTGAGGCTATAATATGATAATACTTATACAGCACATTATTAAATAAACACAGATTTGCTTCTTTTCCTGTGGTATCTTAGAAGCTTTTTAACATTATATCCGGTACCAAAGAAGTGCAAACAAAGGGCCTCATTCTGACCCTGGCGGTTTCAAACCGCCAGGGCCGGGGTAGACGGAAGCACCGCTAACAGGCTGGCGGTGCTTCCTGGGCTATTCTGACCGCGACGGTAAAGCCGCAGTCAGAAAAGGGGATCCGGCGGTTTCCCTCCGGATTACCCCTGGCCCAGGGAATCCTCCATGGGGATTCCGACCCCCTTCCAACCATCCTGTTCCTGGCGGTAAAACCCGCCAGGAACAGGATGGCGGGAACGGGTGTCGTGGGGCCCCTGGGGGCCCCACAAAGATTTTCACTGTCTGCTTAGCAGACAGTGAAAATCGCGACGGGTGCTACTGCACCCGTCGCACCCCTGCAAATCCGCCGGCTCCATTCGGAGCCGGCTTCCTCTTTGCAGGGGCTTTCCTGCTGGGCCGGCGGGCGATCTGCTGGGGATCGCCTGCCGGCCCAGCGGGAAAGTTAAAATGACCCCCGCGGTCATTTGACCCCGGTGCGGTCTTTGGGTGGTTTTCGCCCGGCGGGTGGCTGGCGGCGCCCGCCGCCTGCCGGGGTCGGAATAACCCCCAAAGTCTTTCATCCAGTAAGAGCGATGTTAACAAACATTTAGGGCCTGATTTAGATCTAAGAAGGCTGTCAAGTTGATGGTGTCCTGTCAGTATCTAGATATTGCATCTCTGCGTGCGGAACATTGGTGATGGATTTCTTGGAGGGAGACGGCACGGGACCCAATGGACTTCGTACAATGGCAGTGGCTTTGGAATAGAGGTAAGTAATACACACATTCTACCCTGGCCATATTTGTCCCCCTGCACTACACACTACACAACATACCACTTACCCACCATCATCCATTACATTTCCAAAATAACCCGACCCATACATGCTGAAAACACTCATTGACATACATCGATGACATAACATACACACTATTGACACTGCACCCACACGCCACAACAACCAACACAACTACACACTCAGCTACACAGACTCACACACGCACAACTACACACATCACGACAATGTTTGCCACACAACAATACTCACTTGAATGTGTCATACAGCAACACAACATACAAAACAACATCGGTCTCACATGCAAGTAACACAAATTCAGACACAACCACACCACACACTCCAGCTTCCTCCACCTCAAACAGCCAATCCTCACACACACACATATCGTTACTTACTCACATACACAACAGATAGCACAAACCTACCAATACAGGTCCCCTTGCAATACGCACACATGGACACTGTTGTCCAGTGTGACTTAACCGTCATTATGGTGCCAGCATTCATTTTGCAGTGAATGAGGACACCACAATGACAGTTGTGTATGTATGCGATATGCGTGTGTAGGAAGTTGGCTTTTTATATACTATCTCAAAGTGAGAGATAGTGTGCACAGAGTCCAAGGGTTCCCCTTAGAGGTTGATAGTTGCAAAATTAGATAATACTAACGCTCTATTTTGTGGTAATTTGGTCGAGCAGTAGGCTTATCAGAAGCTAGTGTTAAGCATTTGTTGTACACACACTGGCAATAAATGAGAAAACACACTCAAAGACTTAACTCCAGGCCAATAGGTTTTTATATAGAAAATATTATTTTCTTAATTTATTTTAGAACCACAAGATTCAGAATTTAGGTAAGTACACAAATTGTATGGTACTTCACACAGATAAGTATGGAACTTTTAATTAAAACAGTAATGTACTCAGTTTTGGCAAAAATGGCAGTAAGCTATTTTAAAAGTGGATATAGTGCAAAAATCAACAGTTCTGAGGGGAGGGAAGTATTGGTTAGTTTCTCTGGTAAGTAAAGCACTTACAAGTTCAGTCTCCTGGGCATAGGCAGCCCACCCTCGGGGGTTCAAGTCAACACCAAACACCCAGCACCAGCAACACAGGGCTGGTCAGGTGCAGAGGTCAAAGTAGGGCCCAAAAAGCATAGGTGCCTATGGAGAACAGGGGTGCTCTGGTTCCAGTCTGTTAGCATGTAAGTACCTGCGTCCTCGGGGAGCAGACCAGGGGAGTTTTGTGGAGCACTGGGGAGGTCCCAAACAGGCACACTAAATACACCCTCAGCGGCACAGTGCAGTGTGCGAAATAGGTGTTGGGTTGTAGGTAGGAATCAATGGAGAGACCCGGGGGGTCACTCTGGCGATGCAGGCAAGGCACGGGGGCTTCTCAGGACAGCCACCTAATGGGCTAGGATGAGGGCTGCCTGCTGGTCACTCCTGCACCGGTAGTTGGTTCCTCTTGGTCCTGGGGGCTGCGGGTGCTGTGCTTCTTTCAGGCGTCGGGTTCCTTTGTTATCAGGCAGTCGCGCCAGGGGGAGCCTCTGGATCCTCTCTGCAGGCATCACTGTGGGGGTGCAGGGAGGTTGACTCAGGGTGTCCACATCGTTTGAGTCGCCTGGGGTCCTCTCTGCGGTGTTAGTTCCTCTGAACACTAGCCGGGGACATCGGGTGCAGAGTGTGAAGACTCACACCTCCGGGGTGAGGCTAGAGTCTTCTTTAAAGATGGTTGCTTTGTTGCAGTTTTTGGACAGAGCCGCTGTCCTCGGGAGGTTCTTGGTCCTTTAGGTGCAGGTCAGTCCTTCGGGTCCTCAGAGGTCGGTGGTCCAGCTGAATGCGTCGCTGTGCAGGTTCTCTGAGTCTGGAGACAGGCCGGTAGGGCTGGGGCCAAGTCAGTTGTCGTCTCTGTCGTTTCTGCTGGGCTTTCAGGTCAGCAGTCCTTCTTCTTTCTTCAGGTTGCAGGAACCTGATTTCCTGGGTTCCGGGTCTCCCCTAAATACTCAATTTAGGGGTGTGTTTAGGTCTGGGGGCAGTAGCCAATGGCTACTGTCCTTGAGGGTGGCTACTCACTCTTTGTGCCTCCTCCCTGTGGGGAGGGGGGCACATCCCTAATCGTATTGGGGGGAATCCTCCAAAACAAGATGGAGGATTTTCCAAGAAGGGGGTCACTTCAGGTCTGGCCACTTTAGGGGTGGACCTGGCGGAGGGGGTGACTCCTCCTTGTTTTTCTCATTATCTCCCCGGACTTGCCGGCCAAAAGTTGGGGATGTGTCCGGGAGTGGGCATCTCCACTAGCTGGAGTGCCCTGGGGCATGGTAACACGAAGTCTGAGCCTCTGAGGCTCACTGCTAGGTGTTACAGGTCCTGCAGGGGGCAGGTGTGAAGCACCTTCACCCAGTGCAGGCTTTGTTTCTGGTCCCAGAGAGCACAAAGGCTCTCACCCCAGGGGGTCAGAAACTCGTCTCAGTGGCAGGCTGGCACAGACCAGTCAGTCCTGCACTGAAGGATTGGGTAAATTACAGGGGGCATCTCTAAGATGCCCTCTGTGTGCATTTTTTAATAAATCCAGCACTGGCATCAGTTTGGGTTTTTTATTCCGAGAAGTTTGATACCAAACTTCCCAGTACTTAGTGTAGCCATTATGGAACTGTGGAGTTTGTTTAGACAAACTCCCAGACCATGGGGGTCATTACGACCTCGGCGGTCTTTTCAAAAGACCGCCGAGGCCGCGGGAGACAGAATACCGCCATTGCCTGCGGTATTTCTGTCTCCCTATTATGACATTTCCGCTGGGGCAGTGGATGGTAACAGTGTTACCGTGAGCTGGCCCAGCGGAAATGTCACATCAACATTGCAGCTGGCTCGTAATAGAGCCAGCGGCAATGCTGATGTACAGCGGGTGCAGTAGCACCCGTCGCGCATTTCACTGCCCGAAATTCGGGCAGTGAAATGCGCGACGGGGCTATGCCTGGGGGCCCCTGCACTGCCCATGCCAGGGGCACCCCAAGTCCCCTTACCGCCGGCCTTTCCATGGCGGTGTGTACCGCTATGGACAGGCCGGCGGTCGGGGACTCATACTCCCCAGGGCAGCGGTGCTGGCACAGCTGCCCTGGGGATTATGACCGCCAGGGGGAATCCTGGCGGAAAAGTGGAGGGGCCGGCGGTATGGCCGTGGCAATTCCGCCACGGTCATAATTGCTGGCGGAACACCGCCAGCCTGTTGGGGGTGTTACCGCCAACATACCGCCGGCCGCCAGGGTCGTAATGACCCCCCATATACGTAATATGGCCACACTGTTCTTACGATGTCTAAGAATAGACTTAGACACTATAGGGGCATATTGCTCATGCAGCTATACCCTCACCTGTGGTATAGTGCACCCTGCCTTAGGGCTTTAAGGCCTGCTAGAGGGGTGACTTACCTATGCCACAGGCAGTATTTTGTGAGCATGGCATCCTGGGGGGATGCCATGTCGACTTTTCCTTTTTCTCCCCACCAACACATACAATCTGCAATGGCAGTGTGCATGTGTTAGGTGAGGGGTCCCTTAGGGTTGCACCATACATGCTGCAGCCCTTAGGGACCTTCCCTGGTCACAGGGCCCTTGGTACCACTGGTACCGTTTACAAGGGACTTATCTGTGTGCCAGGGGTGTGCCAACTGTGGAAACAATTATACATTTTCAGTGAAAGAACACTGGTACTGAGGCCTGGTTAGCAGGGTCCCAGCACACTTCTTAGTCAAGAAATCATCAATATCAGGCAAAAAGTGGGGGGTAACTGCAACAGGGAGCCATTTTCCTATAGTGTGTAGTTCTAGTGTGTCTCCAGCCACGTGTCACACAATTGTCTCCCCAACATATGCCTGTCACAGTGATTAAAAAAAATTACTGTGACATGTATATGCCTGCAGTGGTCCCGATCTCCCATGCAGTGCCCACCCAACGTACCCTGGCAATGTGACGTCCCTACCTTGGAGTCTAGGGACGGGGAGGTTGTGTGTTTTCCTTGGGTTGGTGGCAGCAGTGACTGCAGGTTTTGTCCAGTCGTGTCCAGTCGAAGATGGAGGTGGAATGGACCAAAAAGGTGACTTTTCACCCCTTTACCCCCCTCAGTCCACCAACTCAGAAGTGGAGGTCAAACCGCCATTGTTTTCTTGGCGGTAAGGCACATCCATATCTACACAGCGGGAAAGGTGGCTGGGGTCCCACTGGCGTCCACTTTTCTGTCTCCTACTGTCAAAACGGTCGGTGTTTCTTGGTGGAGATTGCGGTTCAAATGTGGGGTTTTGTGTGTGGGACTGCCAACATCTAAATACGGTGGGCGGGGTGTCACGGCGGCAGACAGATTTTCAGTCGACAGCAGGAGTGTTACTGTCAACATCTAATTCAGGCCCTTAGTAGGGTCAAACAAAACTTGAATACAATTGTTTTACTTTCTTTTGATGGCAAGCAACTATGTTAAAACCGTTCTGTTCTCAATGCTGCACTTTAAATATGTGCTATCTTTACTCGAAATTGACGCAAGTCAAAAACATGAAATCACTGTATTTTGTGACCTAATAAGTAAATATATTGTATTACTGGAATACGTGCCAATTATCACCCAAGTAACACAATAGAAATGTATAATTAATTTGTACATTCACTTTTATTTGCACACATAGGCCCTCATTCTAAGTCTGGCGGGCGGCGGAGGCCGCCCGCCAGACTTCCCCCCTCCAAAATACCGCTCCGCGGTCCAGAGACCGCGGAGGGTATTCCAAGTTTTCCCCTGGGCTGGCAGGCGGCCGCCAAAAGGCCGCCCGCCAGCCCAGGGGAAAACAACCTTCCCACGATGAAGCCGGCTCGTAATCGAGCCGGCGGAGTGGGAAGGTGCGACGGGTGCTACTGCACCCGTCGCGTATTTCACTGTCTGCTATGCAGACAGTGAAATACTAGCGGGGCCCTCTTACGGGGGCCCCTGCAGTGCCCATGCCATTGGCATGGGCACTGCAGGGGCCCCCAGTGGCCCCGCGACACCCCCTACCGCCATCCTGTTCCTGGCGGGCGAACCGCAGGTGTCAAGGCCTTGGAGGATTCATTTGGGCAGCGGGAAACTGGCGGGAGACCGCCAGTTGTCCCGGTCCGACCGCGGCGTTACCGCCACGGTCGGAATGCCCAAGGGAGCACCGCCGGCCTGTCGGCGGTGCTCCCGCCCCCGTTGGCCCTGGCGGTTCTGTACCGCCAGGGTCATAATGAGGCCCATAATGAGTTTATCATAAACCAACTTTTGTAATATGGTTTTAGGGGCATTGTTCAAAAGGTACAACCACATTACAGCCCTTAAAATGTGTTAGTAGTATTTGCAGAAATAGAAGTATAGTAAAGGATGTAGCAGGTGAGGTATTGGATACAGTGCATCACTCCTATCCCCCTTCCCCCCCCCCACCCCCCCACCCCCACACACACACAAAAAACATGAAACCTTGATCTGGAGCTCAGTGGAGGGATTATTACTGCTTTACCTCCCAATTTATCACTGTGTTCTACATAAGAAGAGTTGTGTTTCTCCTGACTTTGTGGGGATCAACATTACCGGTGGTTCCAGAAAGTCATATGTTTTATTATTTTCAAGCTCTGATGGTCATCTTTTTCCCTTTGAGTCACTCTGTGTGTGCACCGCGGGTGCAATAATCCAAAGAATGACTGCACCCTCTCCTGTGGATGAACAACTAGTTAAAAGCTGATTCCTGGTTCTTTAATGTTTGTATAGCATGGTTTCTCTGTTACTAACATTGTCTCAGAACTCTGCAGATTATTAGATGCCCACACTTTATATTATATTATGTCATTATGGCAAATAAAATAAATGTTTGTTTAAATCATATTATTTAATTCGTAGTTCAGTCACTCAGAGCAAATATTAAGTAGCCAGAAGTTATCAGATATATTATGTAGATGTCACAAAGTTGTATTCTATAAATAATAGCCATTTATCGTAAATCTTGGCAGACTCGCTGGGTTTTAAGTAACAAAGGCCCTCTTTACAACCCTGGTGGTCGGTGATAAAGGGGCGGTAATACCGCTAACAGGCTGGCGGTAATAAACATGAAATTTTGACCACGGGGGAAACCGCTCAGTCAGACAGCCACTTTAACACACCAACCGCCAGGGCGAAACCAATAGGCACCACGGCGGTAACCACCAACAGTCAGGCAGAAGACAATGCACCACCCACACTAATATGACACACCTATCCGCCACCTTTTCCGGGGCGGTACCAACAACATCAAAAGCTTGGCGGAAACACTGCACAGAAGAGAAACGACTCACCTCTGGAAACTCAGGGAAGAACCACGCCGCCATGGAGCCCGAGCTGCATGTCTTCCCCATGCTCTGCTACCTTCTGCTCCATTACGAACACCAACGCCGGCGAAGACGACCACGTTGAGTACTGCCCCCTAGCACACAGGGGAGGGGTGGAGGAAAAAGAGAGTGGCGCATACACACACGCAACAACCCCATCCCCAACACCACACACACAACCAGATGCACTAACATAACATATACAACCCGTACCCATCAGGAATAATGCAAAGACAACACTATAGTGTAAAAAGGCTGTAATAAGATAAATATAGGTGAAATACGTGCATCCAAATCAAAAAGTATATAGATATTTACAATGCAAGGGACACTGCCCAGTCTTCAATGTTCGTGGGCCACAGGGCCACATCTCAAAGTCCAAGGCCCAACCTCACCCCTGCAACAACACGGAGAGAACACTGCAGGGGCATCAGGTAAAAAATAGACAGGCACCTCAGGGGGGTGGGGAATGGGGGGACACCTCAGCCGGAAGATGGTACAACGCCACTGGTCCTGGAGAGGGCAACATGCCTTGTGCTTAGTCCTGGGAAGTGCAAGGCCACAGTCTCTCAAGTGGGTGATTTGCCCACTGCCTGGTCCTGGGGAATGCAAGGCCACAGTCTCTCAAGAGGGTGATTTACCCACTGCTTGGTCCTGGGAAGTGCAAGGCCACACTATCTCAAATGGGTGATTTGCCCACTGCTTGGTCCTGGGGATTGCAAGGCCACAGCCTCTCAAGTGTGTGATATGCCCACTGGCTCCGGAGGGGCATAGTGCCCAGTGAGCTTCATCCTGGGAAGGATGGGGTGAGTGGATGGCTTTTTCCACTGGTTCGGGAGGGGGCATTGTGCCTAGTGAGCTTCATCCTGGGAAGAATGGGGTGAGTGGATGGCTTCTTCCACTGGTTCTGGAGGGGGCATTGTGCCCAGTGAGCTTCATCCTTGGAAGAATGGGGTAAGTGGATGGCTTCTTCCACTAGTTCTGGAAGGGGCAACATGCCCTGTGATGCAGACCTTGGGGAGTGCAAGGTCACAGTCTCTCACCTGGGTGTCAGACCCACAGGATTTGCTGGGGCCAGGCCGCACTACAGCCCATGGACGCAGGACTACACACTTTCCTCCGGCGGTGACGGCTGCTCAGTGGTGGCAGTGGTGGTGCTGGTGGCAGTGCTGGCAGTGGTGGGGGGAGGCTACATCCCTTCCCCTGCAGCCTCGGACGGCTGCCCACTGGGGCTTCTGGCAGTGGTGCTGGTGGTGGTGCTAGAAGTGGTGGGAGGAGGGTCCAGCCCATCCCCTGCAGCCTTGGTCGGATAACCACCAGGGCTCCAACTGAGTCCCAGCACCAGGCCTTTTGTCCTTTTTGACTGCTGGTGCAGGCCCCTTGCCCTTCCTGCCAGCAACTGGGGACTGCTCCTTGCCCTTCCTCTCAGCAGCAGGGGATTGCTCCCTGCCCTACCTTTTACCAGCTGGGGGTGCCTCCTTGCCCTTCCTTTTTTCAGCTAGGGGTGCCTCCTTGCCCTTCCCTGCAGCAGCTGGGGTGCCTCCTTGCCCTTTCTTGCAGCACTTGGTGCAGGCACCCTATCAGTGTGGCTGCCTGGTGCCCTGGATCCTCTCCCACCTGGTTTAGCTGTGGACACTACTATGCCCCTGGACTGGGTGGCTGAGGTGCTTGCCTGGGTTTTGACCACCCTGGCCTGACGTGAGGGAAGGGGGGAGGACTAGGGAAGAGGTCAATGGCGGAGAGGAAAGGCATCTTAGGGACCTTGCGGCGGGAAGGGGGAGATGATTTGGGGGTGGCGGAAGCGGGAGTGGTGATAGGAGGTATCAGTCTTCTGTGTTTGAGTGCAGGTGTATGGGCTGGATGCTGTTGGGTGTCTCAGTGCTTGCGTTTGTGTACTTTGGGCAGAGGGGGCACAGACACAGTGGGAGAGGACACGGGACATGTGCATGGAAGTGGGGGTGGTGACTGTCAGTGAGGGGCGTGTGGTGTTAGGTGTGCTGGTGATGGGGGTATTGGATGAGGATGTAGTGCATGCAGGTGTGAGTGTAGACACAACTGAAAGGGAGGTGGAATACGAGGAGGAGGGGGCCACAGTGGACGCAGTGGATGTTGGTATGTCTGATTCTGGATGGTGTTTGTGTGCGTTCCTGTGGAATGAAGTGTGGTGCTTGTGTTTGCCATGTCCACTCGTGTGTGTTGTCCTGGGTGCATGCTCGTCTGACTGTGTGCTTGGGATAGATTGGGGTTGAGGGGAATGGGATTGGGTAGAGGAAGTTGGAGGGGGGAGATTAGACACAGGGACAATGGCTGCCATCAAAGAGGAGGCCAGAGCCTCGACTGATCTATGTTGGGCCGCCATCCCAGTGTGAATGCCCTCCAGGAATGCATTTGTCTGTTGCATTTGGGCTGCCAGCCCCTGGATGGCATTCACAATGGTTGACTGCCCAACAGAGATGGATCGCAGGAGATCAATAGCCTCCTCACTCAGGGTAGCAGGGCTAACTGGGGCAGGGCCTAAGGTGCCTAGGGCGAAGGAGATGCCCACCCTCCTGGGTGAGCGGGCACAGGAAACTTGCTGAGGGGCTGCTGGGAGGGCAGTGCTGGTACGGGGGTGGCGGCAGTACCTGTAGCTGGGGTGGGCACAGAGGTGTCCGCCACCACCAGGAAGCTTCCATCGGAGGAGTAATCTGTGTCCGAACTGTCCCCTCCTGTCTCCGCCGTGGTGCTCCCCTTGCCCTCCGTCCCACTGGTGCCCTCACCGTTGGTGAATTCGGCTTCCTGGGTCCTGTGGGATGCAGCTCCGTCCGTTGCCGGTGCCTCTGCTCCCCTGCCAGATGATGCTAATGCACATAAGGACAGGGTGACAAAACAAAAAGGGGGGGGGAGACAAAGGATACACTTGGTCAGTGGCGACAACAACACCACTGTTGGCGTACATGACAAACACACACAGGGAACAGCCCTACGCTAGGCAATGCACTACCAGTCACAATGCTAGTCACCAGACCATGGATAAGGACACCTAACGCCAAATTCAGCATACCTGAGACTCACAGACCCCTGCCCAGTAGTGGAAGCCTTCTAGCTTGGTTGGAGGTATTTTACATCAGAACCCTGCCCACCATGGGACCTACTCTGCAATGTCCGGCCTGGCCTAGGGGCACCCACAGGCCCACATCCCCCACCCGGATCCCACCACCAGGTGCAAGTTGTATATTGGGGCACTGTACTCACCCCCTTGTGGCTGCTGTGATGCCCCCAAGTGCCCATCCAGCTCCGTATAGGCCACCGCCAGTATACCGGCCATCAGGGGGGGTCAGGGTTCGACGGGCACCCCTTCCTCGGTGGGAGGCCATCCCCAGCTGGGTCTCTGCCGTCTTCCATGACCAGCGTCTCAAGTCCTCCCACCGTTTGCGACAGTGAGTGCTCCGCCTGCCCTAGACCCACAGGGTCCGCATGTCCTTGGCAATGGCATGCCATATACCCTTTTTCTGATGGGCGCTGACCTGCAGGGAAATGGACACAGGGAAAGGTATTAGTCCGACCATTCTGCGGGTAACACTCACGGCCCACCATTCTCCTTCCCATCCCCATTAGCACAGACATGGCCCACCATACGTGCTGCACGCTGCCCTGGGTCCATCCACCCCCCCCACATGAGGCCTTCACACACAGCACTCAACGCATTCACGCCCCTTGCATCGTGCTCACGGTGTACTCACCTGTTGGTCTGGAGGCCCGTACAGCATTCGGTACTGGGGTAGGACCCCATTCACCAGTCTCTCCGACTCCGCTGAGGTGAAGGCAGGGTCTCTTTCCCCAGTGACATGAGCCATGGTCAGTTCCAGACACAGGTCACAGCAGCCCATGCATTGTAGGTCCTTTCCTGTTGAAAGTCTGTTAAAAAGTGAGTGAACAGATAGAAAATGGCAGTGGCGTCCGCAGCAGTGCATACCGTCACCGCCGGCGTACATCATCATTGGCCATTGTACTCCATAGGGCCCAATGAGGAGTTGCACGGCGCTTTTCGACTGCCTCCCTCAATGGCACACAACGTCAGCGGAATTACCTCATTTCCACCCGTCCCTCCAAACAGGACAGGCGGACGCAATTTCAGGGGGGGGGTGCAGGCCATGGCTCCTAACTGCATCACACTACACATATGCACCATTTGGACATCTCCAACAAAATACTGGTACAATCACAACATGCAGTGAAGTTTAGTGGTTGGAAATAAGAGATACTGACCAGCTGCTCACCATTTTGCCCCATAGATTGCAACCGCTGCGGATGAATAGGAGATGGAGACATCCCCCCATGTACAGACCCCTGGTGGACTTGGCAACAATGGAGGAAAGGCACATTATCCTCACCTATAAACTTGACAGGGTCACAATCACAGAGCTGTGTGCCTAATTGGAGCCTGACATAATATCTGCTATCCGTCACCCCACCGGGATCCCCCCTCTTGTGCAAGTGCTATCTGTGCTCCATTTCCTGGCAACTGCTCCTTCCAAGTGACAGTGGGCCTGGCAGCTGGAATGTCTCAGCCAATGTTCTCAATATTGCTGACCAGAGTGTTGTCTGCCCTGATTAAACACATGCACCGCTACATCGTTTTCCCCCAGGTGGAGGATTTGGGCACAGTGAAAGCTGATTTCTCTGCAATGGGACATATCCCCAACATTATTGATGGTACACAAATAGCTTTTTTTTTTGTTAACCCCCCCTCCCCCAGCAGAATGAACAGGTGTTCAGAAATCGAAAGAGTTTTCACTCCATGAATGTGCAGATGGTGTGCCTGGCGGACCAGTATATCTTCCACGTCAATGCAAAATATCCTGGGTCTGTGCATGATGCCTTTATCCTGAGGAATAGCAGCATCCTTTATGTGATGGCTCAACTCCAGAGGCACAGGGTGTGGCTAATAGGTGAGCCCTGGTTCCCTCCCAGTATATGTTGGTGTATGGGTATGGTGTGGGCCCTAAGGGTTGGTACCTGGCCAACAGTTGTCCCTCGATATTTGCCGGTGACTCTGGTTACCCCAACCTCTCATGGCTACTGACCCCTGTGTGGAATCCCAGGACAAGGGTAGAGGAACGTTACAATGGGGCACATGGGCTAACAAGAAGAATTATAGAGAGGACCTTTGGCATCCTGAAGGCCAGGCTTCCTTGCCTCAACTGGTGGATCCCTGTACTACTCACCCAAGAAGGTCTGTCAGATCATCGTGGCATGCTGTATGTTGCACAACCTTGCCTTACGTCGCCAGGCGCCTTTTATGCAGGAGGATGAGGCTGGAGATGGCCGTGTGTCAGCAGTGGACCCTGTGGACAGTGAAGATGAGGGGGCAGAGGATGAGGACAACAGAAGTGCAATAATTCAACAATACTTCCAATGACATACAGGTAAAACAGTGTAGCTTTACATTTAAATGACTGTTTTGTGTTTGACATTGTCACTGGCAGGCTGATTTTCTAACTTCTATGGCCACTTACTGTGCCCTTTGGCATCTCTATTTGCAGATACTTGTGCCCCACTGTCACTCCTGGTGTGTTGACTGCAGCCAACTACAGGTCATTCCTATGTATACATTAAGGTACAGTTGATTTTCAATGTTTAAACCTTGTTAAACGAATACATACTTAAATCATTTGACATACTCCATACTTAGAGGGTTTGTGCAATGGGCTGGGGTGATGGTGGAGGAAAGTCCAGGTTAGAGTCCAGTCTCTTTGTATCACAGGTGTATTATCCAAGGGAGCATAGGAAGGGGAGCAATGGCAGTTCAAGGTGGACAGGGTGACAGAGTGGGACATAAGGGTGACAATCAGGAGAAGCTTATTTTCTGGAGGGGGCCTTGGCAATAGTCTCTGGCTTCTGCCTGGATTGCAGGGAACGTTTGCAGGGTGGTTCTCCTTCTGCAGGGGGAGGGGTACTGGGCCTGTTGGTCCTGTGGCGGGGCCTCCTGTCCACTAGCGGCAGCGGAGGTGGAAGGCTGTTCATTGGTTTGGCTAGTGGCAGAGGCTTGGTGGGGTGCCACTGCCTCCCTCACAATGTTGGATATGTCTTCCAGCACCTCTGCAATGGAGACCAGGGTGGTGTTGATGTCCTCCTTGGTCCCCAGGTACTGTCCCTCCTGCAGCCGCATGTTCTCCTGCAACTTGGCCAGTGTCCGGCCCAGCGTATCCTGGGAATGTTGGTATGCTCCCAGGATCGCAGTGAGTGCCTCCTGGAGAGTCAGTTCCCTGGGCCTGTCCTCCCTCTGTCGCACAGCAGTCCTCCCAGGTTCCCTGTTGTCCTGTGCCTCTGTCCCCTGAACCGTGTGCCCATTTCCACTGACCCCAGGTCCCTGATCATCCTGTGTTTGTGGGGTGGCCTGGGGTCCCTGTAGTGGTGGACACACTGCTGATTGACGTGTCCTGGGGACAGAGGTATGGGCCCACTGGGTGGGTGCTGTAGTGGTGTTTCCTGAGGGGGGAGGCTCTGTGGTGGTATGAGACTGTGCCTGGGTAACCGACTGTCCAGAGATCCCTGATGGGCCAGGTTGGTCATCCAGATCCAGGCGAGCAGAGCTGCTGTCATCACTGTGGGCCTCTTCGGGGGGGGGGACTAGATGTTGCTGGCACCACTTCTCCGGTGACATTGGCTGGAGGACCTGTGGGGATGTAAATACAGTGTTCATTGTTTCTGCGTGTGACGTCATGTGCATGAGTGTGTTGGCCTCTATGGTTGTTGTTGCCCTGGCAGATTTGCCTTTGTGTGAGTTACTATTTGGTGGGCTAGGTAATTATCTGCAGTGTGCATGCAGTGGTGATAGGTGTCCATGCAGGTCTGTGAGGGGTGTCCATGCATTGGTGTTACATGCAGGGCTTGGTATTGGGATGATTGGGTTATGATGGTAGGGTCTGTGGGAGGTGGTAGAGTGATGGGAGTGAGGGTGAGGGTGGGGGTTTGTGATGGCATGCAGGTAGGGGGGTGATAGTAATAGAGAGTTGACTTACCAGAGTCAGGTCCTCCTCCCACTCCTGCCAGGCCCTCAGGATGCATGATTGCCAAGACTTGCTCCTCCCATGTTGTTAGTTGTAGGGGAGGAGGTGGGGGTCCACTGCCAGTCCTCTGTACAGCTAGTTGGTGTCTTGCTTCTGTTAAACGCACTTCCCCCGTAGGTCGTATCATCTCTTCCTGATGTCGTCCCTTGTTCTTGGGTGCTGTCCCACGGTGTTGACCCTGTCCACGATTTTCCGCCATACCTCCATCTTCCTAGCAATTAATGTCTGCTGCACCTGTGATCCAAATAGCTGTGGCTCTACCTGGATGATTTCCTCCACCATGACCCTTAGCTCCTCCTCTGAGAACCTGGGGTGTCGTTGTGGTGCCAGGGGTGTAGTATGAGTGGTGTGGGAGAGGGTGTGTGGGGTGATGTCTTGGGGTGTGTGATGGAAGGTGCGTGGATGGTGTATAGGTGATGATGTTATGTGGATCTGGTTGTGTGGGTGCTCTTGCTCTCTCTCTCTCTGTTGGCAATGGTTTGTAGTTGTAAAGGGTTGTGGGTACTGTGGGTGGGTGTTTTATAGTGGTGTGTGTGTGGTGTGTGTATGTGTGTCAGGTGTGTGTAGTTTGAATTGTCCAATGTGGTGTGGTTTTGTTTGAGTGTGGTGTATTTTGAGCGCAGCGGTATGTACTGCTGATGGTTTACCGCCATTAAATGTTCGCCGCAGTGATTCGTGTGTCATAATGCTGTGGGTGTAGTTCTGTTGGCGTAACGGTGTGGGTTTTGCTACCGCCAGTTTATCACTGACCTTTGGGCTGGCGGACTTGTGTGTGTGGCTGTATAGTGACGGATTGGTATGTGTGTGTCATAATATGCTTGCTGGTTATGTTGGCGGCAGTCGGCATGGCGGTAAGCAGGATTTACCGCCAATGTCATAATGAGGGCAAAGTGTATTCACTTACTTTTTCACTGCAGGGATTTACTCCCTGATATCTGCAGGAACTATTCCTAGTTAGGGTGCAGTTGGGGGGGGGGCAATTAGGCAGGGGTGCTGACCTGCGTGTGCTCTAAGGGTGGATTTGTTAATGTTTGACTGTGTTAAGCACAGATGAGCAAGATCAATCAACATTGGTATGGTACAATTTTTCCAGTTTTGAACTTTTATTTAAAAATAGACCTTCGAGTGTACATCCATTTCAGTAAAACATAACTAACATAAATTTAACATAAATCTTTCTCTAGTACAAATGTAACATAAAATACTCTCTGTGTGATTCATTCTAATTTGCTTTCACTAGAATCAAGTGCATTACAACCCCTGAACAAATAGTTTATAGAAGGAAGGACTGGCAACATTGTGGTCACGCAGAGCATTCTAGTAACCATGGTTAGGGAAATATCACACAGTCCTCAACTCAACTTGAATGATGTCAGACTCACGATATTTTGCATGCCTTTATCTAGAACCTCTACAAAAATAGCTCTCCCATACCAAGCTTCCATATTCTCTTTCCACCAATCTAACTCCTGAAACGCCTCCAAATTCAACTGAATCTTTTGAGAGTATTTCAGATCCATCCTGAGATGTTGTGCGTTCAACCTCTGCAAGGCTCAGTGATGACGAGGGACTGGAAAAATAGCCTGAATTGAGGCCGACAGCAAGCACAACAGTCGTGCTAGCGGCCTCAAAGATATTACACTGCTCTCCACAACTCTCCTTATCTCCTTCGCCACTCTGCATTTTAAATCCTTACCACTTTTGCTCACATGTTAACTCAGCAATAATAACAACATAAAAGATTGACAAAATAGTGAAATCTGTTAAAGCAGCCTATTTGTAACACCAGGCTGTGCTAAGTCATAAAGACACTTCACAATCAAAACGTTTTTAAAAGCACAAACCTCATTACATTTTACAATAGGGTAATTAATTTTCCTATGAAACTCATTCTTAACTTAATGCTTTAACCTGTTTACTTATACAATGTCAAATTAAATCCCTCAATACACACTCAAAATTCAACAAGTACTTAACTGATGCATGACCATCAACAAAGAAGGAAAGTGGCTGCTTGTTGGGGACATTTCTATTCTTTTAGAATGTTCAAAAGTTCTAAATCTAAAGTTATTGGTTCTTATTGTTGCTACTGCGTGTGTGTGGCAATAAAGAGGAGAGGCATAATGTTGGCCTCCGTGCCTTGGCATAAAATCACAAATGAAGGCTGAGAAGACATTTATATGCCTTTAAGTGGTGCCAAAAGGCTAATAAAATAATGCCAATTTGTTACGAGAATAAAATATTCTCCAAGCCTTTCTTTAAAACAGACCAACTTAAGTTGTGTACAAGAAAAGATCCATCCTGATATTCCTCTACTAAAGATTATTTGGCGCTTCTGAGTGTGTTTCTGTGATTTAGCTGCATAAAAGCACCTAAAGGGCATAACTGCACTAGTAAATACCAGTGACCCATGGTTAGGTATCAGTGTTTTTCACTTGAAAATTAGGCATAACATGGAACAGGCCTTTAATACACTAAAGTTTGCCTTTGTTTGCCCTTTTACTTGGCATTTTCCCTTGCTAGTTACCCTCAGGGTTGACATGTTTAAAGCCAGGAGGGTAAACCAGTAAAGACGCTATAATTATGGCCTTACCTAGAATTTTGATCCCTTTGCAAACTCCTTTTTGTACAAAGTCTGTGCCAAAAAGTATATTTCGATTGCAATTAACCTACCAATAAAAGGCAATGCTATACCACCACATTTAGATACATATTTATGGAAACGTGCTACATATTGGACACTGTGACCCATGACTACTCTCTTGTGCTCTCTAGCTAAGCACTAGTAGCTTATTTTGTTTATTTGGTCGTTAAGTAGACATTTCCATAACCCCTTTGACCTTAGTGATGCTATGTTGATAGCCAGCACCCATATACTGAAAATTGTTCCATCACCATTGACATCATCGAGCACTGCACTGATAACATCATCAGTAGTAGTACATCACTACTTTGTAGAAAGACAATTCTGCTGGCCGGTAGCACAGAGCTAAAGGAGAGACCATTGTCCTCCACAGGAGCTATTCTTCCCAGGGTGAATTCTGAGGTCAAGTACATGAGCACTCAGAACATGGTGCTGATAATATAACCAAAACCACACAAGTCTTAGCGTTTAAGATTCTCTTGGCCATTTCTTGGAGAACTCTTTCAAGTAATAGTACATTGTATGCCTTTAGCTGCGATCATCTCGACCCCCTGCTTTTAACAATGTCAGAGACAACAAACAGCAACTGAAACAGTGGAAGTGTAGCCCTTCCCCTCAGTAAATCGTGCATGACCATTCCTTCTCCACCACTAGAATCCCCACCATAATCTTTGAATATGGCTGAGTCATGGTTATCAGCATTTTAATGTAATATATTTTGTTATTAAATTGATGAGGGTAAATACTCCCTTCAAGTATTAATCACAGTCCTTGTCATGCTGCGCACTTAAAGACACTAAATTAACCAGAGCTCAACCCCTGGTAACAATTAAATTAGAGGCGATGTGTAAAGTATGTATGCAGTGCAAAAATAGTAATCAGTTCGAAATGGAAAACAATAAAACACCCAAAATGAGTTAGGAATATTGAGTAAAATGTAATAAACACAATTACACCAAAATGTCAACAATCCAATAAGGGGAAGCGGAGATATGAATTTTTAAAGGTTTACATTGAAATCATGCACATATGCAAGCAGTAAGTGCCAATGATAGTCACATGTCACAGTAGTGCAGGATTTAGCAACAGTTTTATGCTGACCGCAATGGAGCATGGGTTGGATACACTTATCAGGTTTATCCTGATCAAAGTGTGTACCTTCAGAATGTTGACCTTTCAGTCTCAATTCACTACTGAGGACACTTTTAAAGCCCCTCAAGGGAGGCAATTAGGGGGTCATTACGACCTCGGCGGTCTTTTCGCAAGACCGCCGAGGTACCACCGCGCTGAAGATGGCTAGTGTTGGCGGTCTTCCGCGCCTCGTATTATGACCGCTGGCAGCCCGCCGTCCTTTTTCATATGGAAAGCCGCCAGCAGCCATAATGGCGGACGGCGGGAAAGTGGAGGTTGCTCAGCCTCCACCGCCACGTCAACAGAACACCGCCCACTGAATCACGTCCCATGATTCTGTGTGGCGGTGTTCTGGTGACGGTGTGCTGGTGGCGGAGCTGCCTCCATGGATCCCGTCCCCTCCCGGAGGATCAACGGACAAGGTAAGTTGATCGTCCGTTAGGGAAGGGGGTGGAGGGGTGTTGGGTGTTGTGTGCGTGCATGGGGGTGTGCGTGTGAGAGTGTAGAGGGAGTGAGTGAGTGAGTGTATGCGTGCGGGGGGTGTGTGTATGGGAAACGTGTGCGGGTCGGACAGTGTGCATGTCTGTTTGTATGTGTGTGGTTATGTGTTGTCAGGGTGTATGTGTGCGTGTAGGGGTGTGTATATGTGCATGTTGGGGGTGTGTGCGTGTAGGGGTGTGTATAAGTGCATGTTCGGGGTCGGGTGGGGAGGGGGGTTGTGCCACCTTTGGGGGGTGGCAGGGGGGCAAGGGGTGTGGGAGGAGGATTCATGGGGGGCAGCGGGGGTGGGGGAGACCCATATAGGGTGCCAGGGAAGGAATTCCCTGGCACTGATAGTGCCTACCGCCATGGATCTTATGGCGGTTCACAACCACCCGAGATCCATGGCGGTATGCAGGGTCCTGATACCGTCGGCGGTCTAGTGACGACCGCCGGGCTGGAGACCACAATCTCCAGTCCAGCGGTCTTCACCGCCATGGCGGTCGGAATGGTGAAGTGGCGGATGACCGTTCCATTTTTTTTCCCCGCCGGCCTATTTGCGGTCTTACTGCCACTTTACCACCGACCGCCAGGGTTGTAATGAGGGCCTTAGAGACTTACATAGTGCCAGGCAGAGGCCAGCAGGATAGCCTTGTCCAGGTTCAGTTGCCACTGGTCAGCTAGATCATTGCAGGAAAAGGCCTCTTGTAGCTTGTTATCCCTGGTGCTTTAACAGGAGGTCAACCTAATGACCCTTGGTCCACTTCTTGGCCTGGGTACACGCAGGAGAGCAGGTCCAGTCTTCTAGGCTCTTCTGAGGTCTCAGACAGTAGATTTAGCTCTTATGATCTACCACAGGCCCCAGCGTATTTTGAAGTGGGTGCCTGAAGGTGCCACATTCATACATAGTATAAAGTAATGGGTAAGAGGGAGCCCAGGAATGCCCTAACCAATGAGGTCAAGGTTCCTAGTGCTAACCCTAATCACTTTGGGTATTTTCAAGATAACCAATGTCTTATGCCATAATAAACTTGGGCTTTGAAGGCTGTGTGTATGTGTGTAGAGAGTGTGTGTGGAGAGTGTACTATAGTAATCCTAGTTACCTCCCACACCTAACACTTGCAGTCCCTATAACCTCCACATTCTCAAAGACAGAAGTCGGGTAGACAAAGCCAAGCTTTCAGCAACCAGACAGTGGATACACGCAAATTGTTTTGGTGTTCTGGTTTCCTCTCTGTGCCCCAAAAGTTATATGTAAACCCAGCAGACCTGTCAAACAGGTCTTGACAATCCAGCAGAATCTGGCACTATCATGTCAGCAAGAGACCCACTTTGATGGAGGCCAGTCTGAGGGGGGTCAGAAGAAGGGTGCAGGTGAGTGTGTTACCTAAGTCGCCTTGTGAGGGTAAGCCTCTTTGCAGGTAATCAAGTCTGAAGGCCCAACCCACGGACATCAAGTGCACAACATTACCTCCCCACACCCAAAGCCTTTTGTCCCTGTCCTTGGGAGCAAGTTTACACCTCGTTGAAGCCTACTGATATGCTAATTACTGGTTAACAGATTTGGGAAAAGAAAATGCAGATTTAGCTTCAAGGGACTTCAGGCAGGGCATATTTAACTTTTTAACCTTCCAAAATATTTAATATAAATCTGACTTCACCACTGAATTTTGCTTGAAATAAATATTTCAAAAAGTATTTCAAAAAGTTCATACATTTAATTTATAGCTGTGTCCTTCCCACAGATAACATTTATTACATTTAATGTTGTATCCCAATGCTTTCCTATGGAACATCCCATCCTATTGCAGTGAAAATAGCTTTTATGGCTTTTTCAGGCCATTTTTAACATTAAGGTGGTCATTACAACCCTGTCGGTCGGTGTTAAAGCGGCGGTAAGACCACCAACAGGTCAGCTGAAAAAAAAATTGGAATTACGACTGTGGCGGAAACCGCCAACAAAGACAGCCACTTTAACACTCCGACCGCCACGGCGGAACAAACAAACAGCGCAGCGGTCACCGCCAACAGACAGGCGGGAGACAATGTACCGCCAAAAGTATCACAACCTACCAATCGGCCACCTTTTCCGCGGCGGATTCACCGCAAACAAAAGCACGGCGGAAACAGGACTTCGAAGGGAAAGCGTTCACCTCTGCACACCCCACGAGGAACCAGGACGCCATGGAACCAGAGCTCCACATTTTCCTAGCCTTTATCTTCTTGCTCCTTTACCAGGGGCATGAACGCCGGCGGTGAAGACCATGGTGAGTACTCCACCTACGACACAGGGGAGGGGGAAGGGAAAAAACTGTGACCCACACACGCAACACCCTCACCCCACCCTCACCCACGACAACACACACACTAATACAGCATGATACATTACAGTTACACCCCCCAACCCAATAATGCAAAGACAAAAGAAAATGAGGTGAACGATTGTAATATATTAAAATTCAGTAGTCAAATAATATATATACACTATTTACAAATATACACACCAAGAATATTAGTCCAAGGTATTCCGCCCTTAAAGTCCGTGGACTACTGGGCCAACACTGCATAGGCGAGGCCCACACAAGATACCCGAACATGACGGAGAGAACACTGCAGGGGCATCAGATAAAAATAAAACAGGCACCTCAGGGGGAAGGGAAAGGGTGGGCACCTCAGCCGGTTGAGTGCACGATGCCAAATCCATAAGGGGGCCCCATGCCCACTGTTCAATCCTGGGGTGTGCAAAGCCACAGTCTCTCAAGTTGCTACAGTGGGTGGTTTGCCCACTGTTCAATCCTGGGGAGTGCAAAGCCACAGTCTCACAAGTCTCTACAGCGGGTGGGTTGCTCACTGTTCAATCCTGAAGAGTGCAAAGCCACAGTCTCACAAGTCTCTACAGTGGTTGGTTTTCCGATTGTTCAATCCTGGGGAGTGCAAAGCCACAGTCTCACAAATCTCTACAGTGGGTGGGTTGCCCACTGCTATATCCTGGGGAGTGCAAAGCCACAGTCTCTCAAGTCTCTACAGTGGGTGGTTTGCCCACTGTTCAATTGTGGGGAGTGCAAAGCCACAGTCTCTCAAGTGCATAACAGTCTCCACTGGTTCTGGAGGGTGCTTGGTGCCCAGAGTGCATCATCCTGCCAAGGACAGAGGTAGTGGATGTAAATCTCCACTGGTTCTGGAGGGGGCTTTGTGCCCAGAGTGCTTCATCCTGCCAAGGACAGAGGTAGTGGATGTAAATCTCCACTGGTTCTGGAGGGGGCTTGGTGCCCAGAGTGCTTCATCCTGCTCGTGGCGGCCTCCGTAGCGTCAGTGCTTTTGGCGCTCATGGGCCTGCGGTGCTTGTGGCGGCGGTGTCATTGGCAGCGGTGCTTGTGGAGGCAGTGTCTTTGGCAGCGGTGCTTGTGGCGGCGGTGTCCTTGGCAGCGGTGCTTGTGGCGGCGGTGTCCTTGGCAGCGCTTCAGCTGCTGGCAGTCCTGTCTTGGGCAGCGGGCTGCTGGCGGTCACCTCCTGGGCAGCGGGGCTGATGCTGGCGGTCCTGTGTGGGCCAGCGGGGCTGCTGGCGGTCGCCTCCTGGCAGCGGGGCTGATGCTGGCGGTCCTGTCTGGGCCAGCGGGGCTGCTGCTGGCGGTCCTGTCTGGGGCAGCGGGGCTGCTGGCGGTCCTGTCTGGGGCAGCGGGGCTGCTGCTGGCGGTCCTGTCTGGGGCAGCGGGGCTGCTGGCAGTCGCCTCCTGGGCAGCGGGGCTGATGGTGTTCCTGTCTGGGCCAGCGGGGCTACTGGCGGTCGCCTCCTGGGCAGCGGGGCTGATGTTGGCGGTCCTGTCTGGGCCAGCGGGGCTGCTGCTGGCGGTCCTGTCTGGGGCAGCGGGGCTGCTGACGGTCCTGTCTGGGGCAGCGTGGCTGCTGCTGGCGGTCCTGTCTGGGGCAGCGGGGCTGCTGGCGGTCGCCTCCTGGGCAGCGGGGCTGATGGCGGTCCTGTCTGGGCCAGCTGGGCTGCTGCTGGCCAGCTCCTGGGCAGCGGGGATGATGGCGGTCTTCTCCGCCGTGCTGATCTTCCCAGACTTGCTGGGTTTCTTGTGCCCCTTCCCCACCTTGGAAGGTATTGCAGCTGACTCCACACTCCCACCTGTACCCCTGGGAGCGGCTTTGGTGGCTGTTGTCTTCCCCCTCTCCCGCCTGGCACTGGCCAACTTTTGATGCTTGACAGGTGGGAGACTGTCTGTGCTGTGGCTCCTTGCCACACTGGCTGCCCTGTTGCCTGTGTACTCCAGAATCCGGTGACTACTGGCACCACTGGTCCGCCGATGTTGTGGCTCAGGTGCTAGGTTGGGACCTGGAGAGTCAGGCCCTAGGAGACTGACGGGGTGGGGGAGGTGAGGGAAAGAGGTCAAGGGTGGACAGGAAAAGTTTCTTAGGAACACTGGGACGGGTAGCTGGAGGGGGTTTGGGAGTGGAGGAAGAAGTTGTGGTTGTAGGAGGTGTACGTTTGGTGACTTTGGGTGTAGGTGCATGCGCTGGAGGCTGTCGTGAGGTGGATGGCTGTTGGGTGGGTGTGTGGCTGCGTTTGTGTACCTTGGGAGGTGGCGTCACGGACACACTGGGAGAGGACACAGGGGATGTGTGAATGGTAGTGGGGGTGGTGACTGCACGTGAGCGGGGTGTGGTGGTGGGTGTGCTGGTGATGGAAGTAGTGGCTGTAGATGTAGTGCATGCAGGTGTGAGTGGAGACGAGACTGGGAGGGAGGGGGGGACGAGGAGGAGGCGGACACAGTTGAGGCAGTGGATGTTGCTATATCTGCATGTGTGTGATGGTTGCGTGAGTGCCTGTGGGATGTGTGGTGCTTATGTTTTTCTGAGCTTCCTTTGTGTGTTGAGGTATGTTCATGCTGGTCTGATGGTGTGCTTGGGATAGGGTGAGGTACAGGGGACTGGGTCTGGGTGGAGGAAGTTGGAGGGGGGAGGCTAGAGACAGGGACAATGGCTGCCATCAGTGCTGAGGCCAGAGTCTGAAAAGCTCGCTGAAGGGTCATCTGACCAGAATGAATGCCCTCCAAGAATGCATTGGTTTGTTGCAACTGCCTCTTAACACCGTGGATGGCATTCAAAATGGTAGACTACCCAACAGTGAGGGACCTGAGGAAGTCAATGGCCTCCTCACTGAGGGAGGCAGGGGTGACTGGGGCAGGGGATGAGGTGCCTGGGGCGAAGGAGATGCCCACCCTCCTGGGTGAGCGAGCACGGGGCAAAGGCTGAGGGGCTGCTGGGAGGGCGGTGCTGGAGGGGGGGCGGTGGCTGTACCTGTAGATGCGGGGGAACAGATGGGCCCGCCACACAAGGGAGCTCCCATCAGAGGACGAGTCCGTATCACTGGTGTCAGCTCCTGTCCCCGCCGTGGAGCTCCCGTCGCCCTCCGTCCCACTGGTGAAATCAGACTCCGTAGTGTCGCCCTCCAGGGCCATGTGGGATGCAGCTCCCTCCTGCTCCGGTGCCACTGCTCCTCCGCCTGATGATGCTAATGCACACATGTACAGGGAGACCACAAAAAGGGGGGGGGGGAGACAGAAGAAAGACATGTGCGAGTGCATGCATTTCCGCTACCGTTGGCGGACACGACAGACCCAAAAGCCCCCTGCACTACGCTGCGCACTTGGGGTCCACTATTCAGTCCCTGGGACATGGCCTACAAGGCTATGGCCAATATCTGCACACATGGATGTCACAGGAGCCTGACTAGGTGTTGTTGGCACTGTACCCAGGTGGGGTTGAGTGGCACAGGGTCTGCCTGAAAAGGGGACTTAACTAGCACACTCACCCTGGCCTAGGGAAACCCACAGCCCACCTTCCCCACCCAGACACCTCCACTGCACGCTGAATCAGCAGAATGAGAGTGTACTCACTTCTTGTTGCTGCTGCGATGCCCTCAAGTGCCCATCCAACTCCGGGTACGCCACCGCCAGGATCCTGAACATCAGGGGGGTCATGGTGCGACCGGCACCCCTCCCACGTTGGGAGGCCATCCCCAGCTGGGCCTCCGCCGTCTTCTTGCTCCAACGGCGAATGTCCTCCCATCTTTACCGGCAGTGGGTGCTCCGTCTGTGATAGACCCCCAGGATCCAGACGTCCTTGGCGATGGCACGCCAAATATCCTTCTTCTGGTGGGCGCTGACCTACATGAATTGTACAGGGGGAAAAGAGAAGTTATTACCAACTGTACCGTCACAGTCATTGGCCCGCATCCCTACCCTTGCCATGTGGCACATGCACTCACCGTCGTTTCATGCATGCATCATTCTGCCCCCCCTATCTTTCATCCACACCACTCCACACAGGCATTGCCCATACATCATGCTCACAGTGTACTTACCTGTTTGTCTGGAGGACCGTAGAGTACCGAGTACTGGGGGAGGACCCCATCCACAAGTTTCTCCAACTCCTCTGTGCTGAAGGCAGGGGTCCTTTCCCCTGACGCACGAGCCATTGTGTCTTCCAGACTGAGGTCACAGCAGCACTTGCAGTGTAGGTCCTCTCCTGTCGAAGATCAGGTATCGAGTGATTGAACAGATAGAAAATGGCGGTCACGTCCGCGGCGGTGCGTACCGTCACCGCCCGGTGTACATCGTCATTGGCTCCTGGGACCCATAGGGTCCAATGTTAACCAATGCAGAATTGCGCCATGGTCTTCGACCGCCAACCGCGACGGTGTACAACGCCAGCGCAGTTACCTCACATCCCATTGTCCCACTTTACAGGTCATGCAGCCGCCATTTCAGTGGCCCACATGGCTTTATTTTTAACTGCGTCACACATACCTAGGCCTTGGCTCAACACTCATTCATGCAAAATTTGGGTTATGAATGGTTTTCTGAGTAAGCTGTGTTTACGTACCTCTGAGTTGGTTGACTCTGTGCTCGCTGTTGTCCTTCATAGGCCCCGTCCGCTGGGACATGTGAGGAGATGGCGGCATCCTCCGGTGTACAGAACGCTGGTGGACCTGTCGACGATGGAGGAAAGACATGTCATCATCACCTACAGGCTTGATCGTGCCACAATCCTGGACCTGTGTGCCCAGTTGGAGCCAGACCTGATGTCAGCTATCCGCCATCCCACAGGAATCCCCCCTCAAGTGCAGGTGCTGTCAGTACTCCATTTCCTTGCAAGTGGGTCTTTTCAAACTACAGTGGCCATAGCATCAGGGATGTCCCAGCCTATGTTTTCCAATGTGTTGTCCAGAGTGTTGTCTGCCCTGCTGAAACACATGCGGAGCTACATCGTTTTCCCTCAGGTGGAGGATTTGGCTACAGTGAAAGGTGACTTCTATGCCCTGGGACATATTCCCAACATCATAGGTGCCATTATTGGGACACATGCGGCCTTGGTCCCCCCGCAGGAGTGAACAGGTGTACAGAAACCGGAAGAGTTACCATTCGTTGAATGTGCAGATGGTGTGTTTGGCAGACCAGTACATCTTCCATGTTAATGCCAAATTCCCTGGCTAGGTGCATGATGCTTACATCCTGTGGAATAGCAGCATCCCTTATGTGATGGGCCAACTTCAGAGGCACCGTGTGTGGCTATTAGGTGAGCACCTGGAACCAAATCATTGGGAATAGTTGTCTGGGTATATCCCTACAGGTTACTGTGTGTCTAACAGTTGTCCCTCGCCATTTGCAGGTGACTCTGGTTACCCCAACTTGTCATGGCTACTGACCCCGTGAGGAATCCCAGGACAAGGGCAGAGGAACAATACAATGAGGCACATGGGCGAACTAGGAGGATTATAGAGCGGACCTTCGGCCTCCTGAAGGCCAGGTTCCGGTGCCTCCATGTGACAGGTGGTTCCCTATTCTACTCACCAAAGAAGGTGTGCCAGATCATTGTGGCCTGCTGTATGCTTCATAACTTAGCTTTGCGACGACAGGTGCCTTTTCTGCAGGAGGATGGTCCAGATGGAGGTGTTGTGGCAGCTGTGGAGCCTGTGGACAGCGAAGACGAGGAAGCAGAAGAAGAGGACATCGACAACAGAAACTCTGTGATCCTGCAATACTTACAGTGAGACACAGGTAAGAAGACAAACCTGCCTACTACATGTACTTTAACACTACTACCTCTCTACTGTCTGTCCTTTTCACCCAGTGTATGGTCACTGAGTTGTCACTTTCCCTTACGATTTCACAGATGTGGGTCCCACTGTGTGACATCTGCTTTGTTTCCTCATTGACTAGAGCTGTGTGACATAGGTATGTTGACATTACAATTGAAAGAGCATTTTGTCACTGTAATTGCTAATACACTATTTTGAAATCACAGCCAGACTCCAGATTGTTTTGTGCTTTAAGGGTGTTTATTTAATTGCTAAATATTGGAGGGGGTTGTAAAATAGTGAGGAGTGATGGTGGAGGAATGTCCATGACAGAGTCCATTCTATTAGTCTCACAGGTGCATCGTCCAAAGGGGCATAGGAAGTGGAGCTGGGGCAGTTTGAGGATGGACAGGGTGACAAGGTGGGACAAAAGGATGACATTCAGGGTGGTCTCATTTCTTGGTGGGGGTCTTGGCATTGTTCTCTGTCTTTGTCCTGGATCTCAGGGACCGTTTGCGGGGTGGTTCTCCCTCTGCAGGGGGTGGGGTACAGGTGTGGTGGTCCTGTGGCAGTACCTCCTGTCCACTAGCACCGGTGGAGGTGGTGGGCATTTAATCGTCCAGGCTAGTGTCAGGGGGCCCTTGTTGTGCCACAGTGTCCCTCCTGGTGTTGAGGAATTCCTTCAGCACCCCTACGATGGTGCCCAGGGTGGAATTGATGGATCTGAGTTCCTCTCTGAAGCCCAAATACTGTTCTTCCTGCAGCCGCTGGGTCTCCTGAAACTTGGCCAGTACCGTTGCCATCGTCTCCTGGGAATTATGGTACGCTCCCATGATGTTGGAGAGGGCCTCGTGGAGAGTGGGTTCCCTGGGCCTGTCCTCCCAATGTCGCCCAGCAGCCCTCCCAGTTCCCCTGTTCCCTGAACGGTGTGCCCACTGCCACTGCCCCCATGTCCCTGTTGTTGGGGTGGGGGGCTAGCCTGGGTTCCCTGTAGTGGTGGACACACTGCTGCTTCACGTGTCCTGTGGACAGAGATATGGGCCCGCTGGGTGGGTGCTGTGCTGGTGTTTCCAGAGGGGGCAAGTTCTGTAGTGGCCTGTGCCAGTGTGAGGGGAACCGACTGTCCCGAGGTCCCAGATGGGCCGGGCTGGTCGTCTAGATCCAGTTGGACAGAGCTGCTGTCATCACTGTGGGCCTCTTCTGTTGGTGGTGTGGACATGTGTGGACCCTCCTGTGCGGTGACGGGTTGGGGTCCTGCAGGGGTGTAAAAGCATGATTATTGCATCTGTGTGTACCATGGTGTGCAATGGGTAGGTGACCGTGTAACCCAGTGCTTGCATTCCTGTGTGGGACCTTGTGTGATGATGGTTTAGGGGGGTGTATGAGTATGTGCAGTGGACATGCATTGGTGATGGGTGTCCATGCTTTGTTGTTGCATGCAAGGCTTGGTGTTGGGATGTGTGGTTTGTAATATTGGGACATTTGTGAGGAGTAGGAGGGATAGGGGTGAGGGCAAGGGTGGGGGTATGTGATGGCATGCAGGTAGGGTGGGGGATATAGTAGTTAAGATTTGACTTACCAGAGTCCACTCCTCCAGCTACTCCTTCGGGCCCTCAGGATGCAGAATAGCCAAGTCTTGCTCCTCCCATGTTGTTAGTTGTGGGGGAGAGGTGGGGGTCCGCCGCCAGTCCTCTGAACCCCAAGGTGGTGTCTTGAGACCACGGAACGCACCTTCCACCGTAGGTCATTCCACCTCTTCCTGATGTCATCCCTATTTCTTGGGTGCTGTCCCACTGCGTTGACCTTGTCCACTATTCTTCGCCATAGCTCCATCTTCCTGGCTATGGAGGTGTGATGCACCTGTGATCCGAATAGCTGTGGCTCTACCGGATGATTTCCTCCACCATAACCCTGAGCTCCTCCTCAGAGAACCTGGGGTGTCTTTGCCGTGCCATGGGGTGGTGTGGGTGATGTGTGGGGTGGTGTGTGTTGTGATATGTGGGGTGATATTTAGTGGTGTGTTGTGTGAGGTGCTTGGATGTTATGTGGGTGATGGTATTGTGTGCCTGTGGATGCTTGGTTGTAGATTGTAGTGTCTCTCTCTGGCCTTCTGTCGCAGTTGTGGTCGTAGGGGTTTGTGGGTGATGTGGGTGTGTGTTTTATAGTGTATTCGGTGTGTGGTGTGGTGTGGGTGTGTGTATGTGTATCAGGTGTGTGTATTTGAAATTGTCCAATGTGGTAGTGTTTTGTTAGTGTGTGTGTATTTTGAGCGCGGCGGTGTGTACCGCCAATGGAATACCGCAATTGAAAGACCACCGCGTGGATTCGTGGGTCGTGAAAATTTGGGCGTATTTCTGTTGGCGTGATGGTGGTGGTTTTGTTTTACGCCAGTTTATCACTGACCTTTGGTGTGGCGGACTTGTGTGGGTGTCTCAATTTCGACGGATTCCGAGCTGTGGGTCATAAAGACCGTGGCGGAATTCCGCTGCCGCAGTGGTGTGTTGACGGTCTTCTGCACGGCGGTAAGCGGCTTTTACCGCCAATGTTGTAATGAGGACCTAAATGTTTACAATTTCATTCTTTAAACACCAGGTATCCTGCCTTATGGACAATAAGACCTACTTATGTGTATTTAAAAGGATGTTTTAGGCTAGGTTATTTTGAGAGGTCAAATTTGCAATTAAAACCTGTATAGCTAGGCTACTGATTGCAGGCCTGCCGTCACGTTTACTATACCACTGTAGTGGATGACAAATAGGAGTTGCAGTCCACTTGTGACATTTAATTTTCAGGCCTTGGGATACACCTAGGTACCGCATACTAGGGACTAATGGATACTAACAGATAAGTAAATAAATCAGCCAGTTGTATACCAATTTCATCATGTTGAAAGAAGAAGCATAAGCACTTTACCACTGGTTAGCCTGGGTAAAGTGTACAGAGTTCTGTAGCTAGCAATACTTGGGTTCAGCAAAAGGCAAGAAAATCAGGGTGACCCGGCAAAAAGGGCCCCATTTCCATCACTTATGTTGTGGTGATCTATCACTCACTATGAGCCATCAGTTCATTTTTTTAATGGACTTAATCCTAGGGTCCCTAATATGAAATACCCCTTTAATCTTTCAGGGTGTTAATCATAATTCTGTCAAATTATCACATTTGCTGCTCTTAACCTAATTTCTCTATGATCATGCATTAATACATTCCTGTTATCCGCCCACTCACATTTATTAGAAACCTAGTCTCATCCTTTACCTCTTACTTAGTTGCCACCACCCGTTAGCCAATTCCTTCAAACAGTGATATTGCAACATCAGTGACCATTCCCCAACACATACTAAGAAATATGCCCTCAGTGAAAGTAAGGCCCATATTTATACTTTTTGACGCAAATCAGTGCCAGCGCTGGTTTGCATCAAAATATTTACCGCCGGCTAACGCCATTCCTACATGCCAGACGGGCGCCTTATTTAAGGATTGACGTTAGTCGGCGCTGCGGGCAGATCAGAGTAAAACAAATTACTCAAACCAGACAGCGCCGGCGTAGGGGAAAATGGGGGTTGTGCATCAACAAAATGGTGCAAGTCAGGTTTGAGTAAAAAATCATGGCTCAAACCGGACTTCCACCATTTTTTGACGCACAACCCCCATTGAAATGACTCCTGTCTTAGCAAAGACAGGAGTCATGCCCCCTTGCCCAATGGCCATGCCCAGGGGACTTATGTCCCCTGGGCATGGCCATTGGGCACAGTGGCTTGTAGGGGGGCCCAAATTAGGCCCCCTATGCCACTTTAAAAAAATACTTACCTGTACCTACCTGGGATGGGTCCCCCCATCCATGGGTGTCCTCCAGGGGTGGGCGAGGGTGGCAGGGGGTGTCCCTACGGGCAGGGAAGGGCACCTCTGTACTTCTTCTATGGTCAGAGACCATGGAAGTGAGCCCACAGGTCCCTTAACGCCTACCCTCAACCAGGCGTTAAAAAACGGCGCACATCAGGCTGTGCGCCGTTTTTTAAGGCCCGCCCCCTCCTGTGCATCAAAATGACGCTGGAGTATAAATAAGGCACACATGCCTTAAAGTCATTTTTTGGACGGGAACGCCTACCTTGCATGTCAATAACGCAAGGCAGTTTCCCGCCTCCCAAAAATGACGCACATGGAGGATTTTTGACATCCGCGAGGTCGGGCATCATAGTATAAATATGGGGCAAGGTTGCGCTGAATGTGCGTCAAAAATTCTGACGCACATTCGGCGCAAACAGAGTCTAAATATGCCCCTAAATGTCTTAATAGATTCTTACCTGTACTCCCCAACGAAATCCCCAGTGACCTCCTCAGCTCACCCTCCTTAAGCCAATTCAGCAACCTTCCCACAACCCCAGATTTCTCCCACCAATCTTGCTATGAAAACTAGAATGTTGGCACTCTTACACAAATGGTTAAATTAAAAGAATCTGTGAAAAAAATCAGCAACTGTTGAAATGACTGCAAACTAGCTCTAAAACAGCTTATTACTGAGCTGAGCATGATAAAGACCAACTATTTTCAAAACCTGATCTCTTCTTTGTAAGGGACCGCCACCCCCTGCTGCCAAACCGGCCCCTATCCTTCCAGCCTCCTTGGGAAACGCCTGATTCCCGCTACGGCCAATCCTCCCCTGCTCGGAAATATGTTTTCTGGGCCTAAACGCTGTGACCTTAGTTCTTGGAGGGAGAGATTAGAGGGTGTGACAGGCCTCAACATTTAACCATTTAACATTTAATTTTTTGTAGTTTTACAGTTTATAACTGTGCTGTGTTATTAAACTGGTAAAATGAAATGCTGATTGTATGTCACCACACATGCCAATTGACCCAGTACAGGCTGATTTCTCTGTTCTAAGTCAATGGGGAAAATGCATTCTCCAGACTATTTTTTAAAATATCGCACTTGCCTTCTCAAAAACGTTGGCGTGTATGCAGCAGTATAAATTGAGTTACTGATATAGACTATTATTCTGCCACAGTTGGGATTTCTGAAGGGCCCGAAGTTACGTCTGATATCATCTCTCATTTTGAAACCTAATAAGGGTTAAGCCCAAAATTATTTTTTTCATTTTTGAGTCCTCCAAAATGCTTACGTTTTACATTTGGTGAATTTCTGAAGATTCTGCAGTGCAAGGTTTTACACAATGTTTGCCTGCTGGAAACTGGTTAACATAACAAAAAGTCTCACTGGAAACCTTTTTCTTCCCTCAAACAGGCTTCCTGTCCTTGTTTTATGTGACTTTCGGACAGGAGGTATGCTCTTGAATGCCTAACACAAAAAGAAATTTGAAGAGCGGAATAACCACCATAAAGTAGTATGGGGGTCATTCTAACACTGACGGAAGCACTGCCAACAGGCTGGCGGTGCTTCCCAGCCCATTCTGACCGCGGCGGTAAAGCCGCGGTCAGTAAAGGGGATCCGGCGGTTTCCCGACGGATTTCCCCTTGCTGGGCTGAATCTCCATGGCGGCGCTGCAAGCAGCGCCGCCATGGAGATTCCGACCCCCTTCCCGCCATCTGAACAGGATGGCGGGAACGGGTGTCGTGGGGCCCCTGGGGGCCCCTGCACTGCCCATGCCACTGGCATGGGCAGTGCAGGGGCCCCCTAACAGGGCCCCAGCATGATTTTCACTGTCTGCTTAGCAGACAGTGAAAATCGCAACTGCACCCGTCGCACCCCTGCAACACCGCCGGCTCCATTCAGAGCCGGCTTCTGGGTTGCAGGGCCTTTCCCGCTGGGCCGGCGGGTGCTCCCTTGGCGGGCGCCCGCCGGCCCCGTGAGAAAGCCAGAATGGCCTCCGCGGTCTTTTGACCGCGGAGCGGCCAAGTGGCGGCTCCCGCTTGGCGGGCGGTGACCGCCGCCTGCCAATGTAGGAATGAGCCCCTATGTGTCTGTTACATTAACCCTGCGATTCAACTGCACCCGTCGCACCCCTGCAACACCGCCGGCTCCATTCAGAGCCGGCTTCTGGGTTGCAGGGCCTTTCCCGCTGGGCCGGCGGGCGCTCCCTTGGCGGGCGCCCGCCGGCCCCGCGGGAAAGCCAGAATGGCCTCCGCGGTCTTTTGACCGCGGAGCGGGCAAGTGGCGGCTCCCGCTTGGCGGGCGGCGACCGCCGCCCGCCAATGTAGGAATGAGCCCCTATGTGTCTGTTACATTAACCCTGCGATTCCCCCACCTCGTTTTGAAGTAGAGGAACTGTCTGGTTTCTGATGGCAGAGCCTCACCTGGCTCTAATATAGGACACCTTTACCAGGGCACCTATCCCCCACAGGGTGGGTCTTTTGGGTTTAATTTTTCATGGCCGGGGCTGGGCCCACCATAAGAATCACAGCACACGCACTCTGGCAGGAAAAATCAGCAGTGTCCCCTTCATGCCAGGAGAAAACTGCCACCACATCATTGCCTTTGCATTTTCGCATTTCATAAACAACCAGCTGCTTCACCATCCTGGCTGACATGACATGTTTGCCAAAAGTGCTCTAGCTGTGTTCCAAGACTTTAAAGTACCCTGTAAGTCAGTTAGACATGTCTTGTAGACATGGCAGAGCACGTAAGACTTAACTCAAGTGAAGTGTGGTATGGCACATCTAGTGCAACACAGTTATCACAGTTGCAGTGAAGTATGAATGGAAAGTGTCACCACTGCAACAATAGGGGCAACAGTAGAAGTCGTCAGGAATGCTGCTGTTCATCTGATGAGTTTAGGAACTGGTTCCCCATTTCAAGCACACCAGTCACACACGTTTTGAGTCTCTGGCTGATGAACCACAGCAACAACGTCAATCATGTCTTGTTCTCACCAACAGTCACCTCCTGCAGGGGTGGCTTGCTCATTCCCTCTTGCTCAGGGAGGACTTCTTAGGTTCCTAGGGCAAGTCAGGCAGTTCTTCTAGATCAGATTCCAGATGATGTCCACTCATCTCCCAAAAGCTGGTTGTTCGGCAGACCACAGCCCTTGTTGCACTGTAGTCCTCTGGGTACTCTGTGAATCATGCCATCCTTGACAGAAGAGAATATGGAACTGCAACAGCAACTGGGTCAGCTGATTTCACTCATATGCAGGAATGTCAGATCAGAGATGTGCATTTTCTGTCTACCCTTGAAGAACCCATTTGGGTTGTTTCTCTTTTGATATCCCCATATGAATCTGTCTTTCAGCCTCTTCTTTTGTCTTGAGTGTTAAGCTTCACAGCAGGGTCGTCTCCTGATGGAGCCTCCACACCTGAGGCACTAAGAGGTGTGAGCATTCTGCATCTCTCTCCAGCCACATCTGAGGGTGAATAGGATGATAGACAAGGGGTTGATCCCCTTCTAAAAGTCCCTTCACACCCTGATAACTGAAACTTCAGTCACAGTCTTCACTCCTTCCATCCACCAAATGGCAGTTTGAGGAAGACTAAACAGCAGCCCTCAGTATCAGAAAGGACCTAAACCATGGGTCTCCAAGATGTAGCTTGGGAGCTACCAGTACCTCACCAGTTGCCAGTAGGCAGCTCTTGGATAAGGAGACCAGCCTTGTACATGATACAGATTTTCTGGAGTTTATCAGTGTTGTCTTTTACATAGCACAGGATTCCGAACAACTAAGTTGCAGAACCTAGCTGTATCAACCAGCCAAAACAGTCTCAAACACTCACATTGTAACTGACAGCATGACTCCTGTAATATCACAAATTGACATGCAGCCAAGCGCTGCCATTCACATTGTCTGTGTGTATATAAGATCTGTTCTAAGAAGGAATAGCAGAGTAGCTCAAGTGTGAGACTGCAGGAGTTAAAGTGGAAGCGTGGGAGCTGAATTAATATAATCCGATGAGCATGTCTGAGGTGGTTGCTACTGTAACATTTATTTGGTAATAGCTCTGCATGACTTTCATAGATCAAACGTAGCTCTCAGTATAGAAGATTGTAGAGACCTCTGGAGTGAATTGTTAAGGGGAAGACTGTCACCTTTTCACACTGCAGTCTTTGTGTTCCCTCCATCTAGTTTTAGGAATGCCAGCAATAAACTTCCAGTGTCTGTGAAAGCAACCTCCTCTCCATCTTGTACACATGAATAGGTTAGAGACTTCCAGAACACGCCCGACACACTTATTCTACTCTTGTTCACCGTGGCAGTCATGCAGTTTGTAGCTCACCTTTCTAGCATACATGCACACATTCATACTCACGGGATCTCGGCACTAGGATTCCAGGTTCACTAATAGTAGCAGAAGTTTGTCTAAATGGGCCATCCATTGACATGATCAGGTGAAAATGCCTGGTCACACTTCAATAACCACTAGACATGGCATGCTGCCACCACTGCGCTGTGTGTGTGAACCAGAAAGAGATGGTAGTCCTTCTGTCCCCACTGAGGGCTTACATGGGGCACCCTTCTAGATCCAGGACTGGTCCAGGACCACCCTCATGTCAAGGTCAGGCCTGGACCTTCACACACAGACTAAATTAAGGTGAGTCTGGGGCCGTAAATCCAGAAACCTGTATACCAGATACTCACAGTTAGGCACGCAGGGTAGGGTTTATGACTGTACACCTTGCAGGGTATATTCCAATCCCAACTTTATAAGCTGATGACCAGATGGTCTATACCAGTGCAACACATGCCAGTTTTTGCATACTGCATAGATTCATACAAGGATTAAGTCCTTCTGTCACTACTGAGGGCTTACTTGGGGAGCCCGTCTAGACCTAGGACTGGTTCAGGGCCAGCCTCATGTAAAGGTCAGGCCTAGGCCTTCACCCAAACACACACACACACACACACTAAATTAAGGTGAGGCTGGGGCTAAAAAATCCAATAACCGGTGTGCCAGATACTCACGGTTGGGCACGTAGCACAGGGTATATGACTGTACACCTTGCAGGGGATACTCCAATCCCAACTTTATAAACTGATGACCTGATGGTACACCACTACAACAGATGCTAATCTTTGCATACTGCATATAATCATATCAGGATTAAGAAAGCACATTGGATATAAACTAACTAATGATAAATCAGAAGTGTTGAGTTGAATCTTGAGCTTCACTTCCCCATTGTTAAGATCTGAAATACGTATATGGGTATTTTGATTATCAGCGATTTAGTGGATATTTCTGAACTAAGCTTGGGTCAGATTAAGAGGGAGATCCAGGATTTTACTGAGAAATCAAACAAGATCCCCCTTATATTAATTAGCCATGGCACTATTATCCTAATGGTTTTATTGTCTAACATGATATATAGCTGTTCTAATTTAACGTTGCTGCAACCCTCGCTATGAAATGATTACGTGTTATGATAATACTGCTGATAATTCCAGCGCCTTGAAACCCTCGTGGGTGGTCTCCAGTGCTTTACAAAACCCTTGATTGATTGATAACTCATGCCTCATTACAGATTTTCAGACTCAGTATATTCTAAGGGGGTAATGCTCAAAATTATGAGAATCTTTCTGAAAATAATGTTGTAAGAACGAGGATGGAAATAAAAGTTCACATTAACTGTAAGCTTTAGGAATTTGAAAGTATGCGAAGTTTTCCCAAGGGCTCAGTCAATAATCAGTCCATAAAACAAATGCAACCAGGACGGCTTAGAGGATTTGTGAATGTTCTACTATGAGAAGACAATGGCTAAGAATAGAGAGAACTTGGATGACATCTGTCTACGGTTACGATTTTGGAACAGCAAGAATGGTTGGCTTTTGAGGAAATAGTTTGCAGCTGTTCCATTTGTAAAAGCGATTTTGCAGAGTCTTTCATCGGAATTCGTGACTTGGAAGAGTTGAAGAGGGAGCTGCCAAGAACATTGTGGGGAAGGGCTTGTCTACACCCTTGATTCCAGCTCTATGGCAAGTATCTAGTAATACTCTTCGTGAAATTTTGAAACCAGCTAATATAAAGCCAAACCACTTGTTTTACTTTTTATAGGTTTTATTAGTCACAAAAGACACCGAGCAAGCTGAAGAATGCTTCTTTAAATGCCTGGTTGACATGCTTGGAACCTGAAGCTGAAGGGGGAAAACATTTTTAGTCCCTTAAAGAAATAATTCACATTTAGAAGACTGTAAGTGATTGAAATCACCGTCAAGACTGAAAGGTAAGCCCAGTCCCCATTATTTTTGGTATTTAAGAAAATTATAAGAACATGAATAATAGGTGTATGCAGTCTTTTTTTTTAGCAACAATTAGTGTTGTAAATGAGGGATTAAAGTCAAAGCCCCCGAAGTATAGGAATACGTGTGGCTAATAACCTGTGTTTTTGTACTTAGACAAAAATGACAACTAGGAGTCTTAAATGTGTTGGGCAATGTGCTCAGCCTGTCTCAAATTGGGCCCCTATGATCAATAGGTCACCAAGGCTGTAGGATTTAAGGTATATGGTAAACTATAAACGCATGTACACTGCTAGGATTGTTTTGCTGTCACACAGGGCAAAGGACATTCCCAGTTTATTACAGAGAGGGTGGCTATGTTGGGGTTCCCAGTTTTCAACAGTTGAAGAAATATGATGATAAGAAAAAGAAAACAAAACAAAAAAATAAAAACGTATAGACCTTTCATGGCCCACTTGCACGGATGGTTTAATTACAACGGCATTGTAACTTTGGTTTGTATGTTTCATAGAAATCAATGAAAACCCTTATTCAATCTACCCATAGTTATTTTTGTAGGAAGGAGTGTAATTCCACATTTTTTAAGAATAAGAATTTCGCATGCATACATAACATCAGGACTGACTCATCTTTTTCAGTTTAGGAAAGACCAAAAGACATAACTGCATCACAACACAGTAAATTGCACACCTCCCCTCTCAGAACCGTGATCACTCATCTAAATTCAGTTTCCGTATATATCCCTCCTTTCAACCCTGTACAGCGCTATGCTGCCTTTTGGTTAGATTTGCACTTTTCAAATACCACTTACATACATACATCAATTTCACTACTTAAGAATGACTTAGACACAGAATGGGCTTTGTTGTAGTGTACAGCCACTGAATACTTGCAGACCAACTTTTGATTTTTAGGTCGAAGCCTATCAGAGAATACAGCTGTCTGGTTGGGAAAGAATGTCATGGAGACATTCTGAAAGCATCCCTGGGAATGCATTCTGCCATTTGAGTACCATTGACATTTGTGGTTTGTAACTCACATTTTCTTGCCTTTTTATTTGCTGGCTTTATTTGTCTTAGGCTGTCCAGTGTGCCTTTGTCCCTCCCACAGAGTATAGCCTCTTTACCACCTCTTTGAATGGCTCCTTGAATTCTTCCACGAGTGTTCGCTTTGTGGGAAATATTTTTGTCTTTTTCATGAGGCACTCCACAAGAGTAGATGTGTTTTCAGTTATATCCCTTATGTGCTAGTTCAGGAACCATTAATGTGATGTATTTATTTGAAAAGGTTTTCTGACGCCTGTCTTTCTGCATGACCTATCTTTGCCAGATGAGGGCCTGCGAGGAACAATGTTCCATCTTTAACTTGTTTATTTTTGATAGTGTTCTTTTCTAATAGCATAACGTTAACCGTCCCCTTCCTCAATTTCGCACCCATGTCATAGGCACTGGTAGCGGGGAGGGGGGCAAAGAGGGTGCTAAAACACCACCAAAATAACCATGCAGGAGTTTAGAAGCGAATGAGCAGTAATCTGGCCTTTCTATTTTGTTTTTGTCTTGTCACATTTACTGCGCATTCAAAGGCAGAGGTCAGATGTTTGGCACTGTCTTTCAGGGAGTTTGTTCTTTACTTTTCTTTCTCTGACTGCAAAGTGAGATGACATATGTGACAATCTTGTGAGGTATGGGAATGCCTTATTTTTTCCAAGCACACAACAAAATGTAAATGCATGCAAATTAATTGTAGAAGTATTTCACAAGTTAGCAGAATTAGGAAAGCACATATGAAGCACAATTTTTGTAATTCTGAAGTGTGGTGGACCCAAATATTTTAATAGAATCAAAACAAATCAATACACTAGGTCAGTGGTTCCCAAACATTTTCGACCCACGGCTCCCTTGATCTATTGGCCACTGGCTGCGGCTCCCCATTATGTTACTTTTTGTTGGCGGGTGGGGGATGTAAGCCTGGCCTAGGGAGTACATCCATTTTTCTCCCTGAAAAGAATTGGGATGACGCCAATGAAGGTATTGTAATTCTATATATAACTGTAAAAAATAAAAATGTAACAGTTGTTTAATTACAGCATGCATAGGGTTTTTTAGTAAGGGGAAAATATTGGTTGACGTAACCCTAGTAAAATGGGCAGGTCTCATTTTTATGTAGTTATAACATAACTGTTTAAATATTGTGAAATGTAGAATCCCTTTAGTTGTGTTTAACCACCAGAGGGCGCTCAAGGACAAAATTAAAAAAGAGCTGCTACAACTGAGTAGTTTTATTTTGTACGAACTGGCCCAAGGGCTATAAATAGCTCAGTGGTTCCCAAACTGTGTGCGGCGCCCCTGGCTAGTTTTGATGGCGCACCAGCGAGCCGCGGCGCACAGATTGGGAACCACTGCACTAGGTGATGCCAATTTTCACACATTACTATTTGTGTATGGTATACTTTTATCAGTGAAACTAGATGTCCGTGCAAACGTAATGATCATTTCAATTGAAAATGTGTTCGCTGTAATGGCAGAGCAATGCCGCACCATGTATTCACCACTCCACTCTATGACCCTCTAATCCACTCTGTACCACACCACTCTACGCCACTCACTCCACTCTACGCCACCTGACTCTATGACACTCTTTTTCACTCTGTGCCACTCTACCCCCTCCACTTCATGCCAATCTACACCACTTCACTCTGTGACACTCTACTCCACCTTGTCACTCCACCCTGTGACACTCTGCTTCACCACTCTATGCTATTCCACTCTATGATCCTCTACTCTACTGTATGCCACTCCACTGTATGCAATTCTACTCCACACTACTGTACGCTCCTCCACCCTACACCACTTCATTCTACACAATTTCAGTCTATACCACTTTCTGCAACCCACTCTACTCCACGCTGTGGCTCTACTCCACTTTACACCACTACTCTATTCTATGTCACTCCACTCTACGCCACTACACTTTAGGACACTCCAATCTATGTCACTTCTCGCAACCCTACAACACTCTACTCCACTCTGTGCTGCTCCACTCCACACAACTCCACTGTATGCCACTTTACTCCACTTGAAGCAGTCCATGCAACTCCACTCGATGCCACTACTCCCTACGCCACGCCACTCTGCAACACTCCACTCCACTCTACAACAGCCTACAGCACTCTTTTCCAGTCTGACACTCCACGACACTCCACTCTACATCACTGCACTCTCCGAAACTCCATTCCATTGTATGACACTCCACTCTATGTCTCTCCAGAACACTTTACCACTCTCTATGCCACTCCCCTTTACGACACTGTACACCACTTTACACCACTCCACTCTACTCCATTCTACAACACTATTCCACTTCACAACACTCCACACTATGACACCCCACTCCACTCTTTGCTACTCCACTCTACTACACTCCACTCCACTTTACTCCACTCTGCGTCACTCCATTCTACATCACTTTGCTCCACTCCATGACACTGTACTCCATTCTACGACATTCCACTCTTCACCACTCCACTTTGCGACACTCTAAGCCACTTCATGTCACTGTACTCTACAACACTTTACTCTGCTATATGACATTCCACTTTATGACACTCCACACTATAACGCTCCACTCTACAACACTCCACTCTTTGCCACTCTGTGACACTCAGCACCACTCTGCCACACTCTGTGCCACTTTGCCACACTCAGTGACACTCCACTCTGACAACACTCCGCATTACTCTAGTCTGTGACAGCCTCTACAACACACTGTGACATTTTACTCCATTTTATGCCACGCCACTCTACGCCACTTCATGACACTCTCTCCACTGCACTCCACTGTATGTCAGTCCACTCTACGACACACTCCACTTTGCAACATTCTACTGCTATCTTTGACACTCCACTCTATGACATTCTACTTCTCTCTACGACACTCCACTCCACTCTGCACTACTCCACGACACTCCACTTCAGTCTACTCCACTGCACTCCACGCTGAGACACTTTGTTCTGCATCACTGTACTTCACTCTACAACACTTTACTCTATAATGCTTTACTCCACTCCACACCACTCCACTCTACGATACTATACTCCACTCTCTACTCCAAGCCACGCCACTCTATGCCCCTCCATGGTACAGCACTCCACTTTACTACACGCCACTTTATGACACGCCATTCCACTCCCCGCCACTCTCGTCTAAACCGCTTTTAGCCATGCTGAACAACAGACAGACTGGTGTATAACCTGGTGAAAACACATTGACAAAATTAATAAGTCTCACATAGGTGAGACCTGGTACTTAGCCCAATGTTTGTTTCCCTACGTGGCCTAATTGTCCTCTCAATGAGGGGTGTGCAATTTTTTTTATAAGGTATGCAAGGGTTTTTTTTTTTTTTTTTAACAAAATATCTGATTGTTTGCCTTCATGTAATTTGATAATTTCACAGCTTCATCGGTCTACTTTGTCAATTGGGATTTTTGTTTTTGCAATTACTTGACTGGCTTAACATTTCCGTGCGCATATTATGTCGAAAGCGGATGTGTCATTTTGTTTTATGTGTGATACCAGAAGTGCGCTCACCATGGTGTATTTCTCTCTTGACTTTGAAACTGGATGGATGACTTTGACTCTCGAATCGCAAAACTACACCAAATGAGTAAGGTTGTGTACAAAAACGAATGTTTATGGGAAGCCAAACATGGTATCCTGCAATGTTTATCCGTTGGTGAAAACATGTTTTTGTGAAGGTGAGAGTATCCAATATCAAAAGCATTGGGAAATTACTTATTTTCATGCCAATCCCCAAATGTGTAAAGCTGTACAACCTTCGCCCAATTTTTGAAATTTTGCGAGAAATATATATCAAGATGGAGAGAAAAAAAGACTTCAAACTTGCACACTTTGCACTCCAAATATCAGTAATTTAACATAAGCTGTTGTAATACATACAACATAAACTTTGTAAACCAAAGCAATGAAGCGTTGCCTGGTATAGGTAATTCAACTTATAAATGGGAGCCTTTAGAAGACTTTTTTTCAAAATATTTCAGTGGTATTGGTATTTAACATAAAAACATAATAATAATATAGTACAGAATGAAGGTATACAACAAAAGCATGAGGCAGAACGCAAAGGGTCAGCTGAGAGAAGGCAGCGGTTCCAAAGATCACTGCATGTTCTCTCCATATTAATAATAACTTAGTAGAAGCTGATCGTCCCTGACAGCTGGAGCTTTGCGAATGGATTTACCCACCATTGGTCTAACATCATTGGTTTGTGAACAGCAACAGTCACAAAACTGTGATATATTCCTTGTAATTGACAAAGCAGTGGGGGAGGCAGTGACCCTGCTCCTTTACTATTCTGTTCGAGTCTCGAAATGATACTTTAATGTACCACAACGTTTATTTTTGCACCAGAAGACCCTTCAATTTTGCGCACCACAAGCTTGGCGAATTCAAATACCTTTTGGACATCAGGCCCCTCAGGTCTAAATTAACTGAAATACAAACACATCAGAACTTGTCATTACAGAATCACCTGGTTGACGCCACAAACAAAGATGCAATGCATTTACAAATAATACAGAAAGAGCAGTAACATTCATACTTCTTTTGGTAAAATTGACCACTCCCATTAAGTATATTAATGTATATATATCGAAGAGTCCAATTAGATGAAATGAAGTTGATTTCTAAAGATATCAGTGCAAGAAAAGTTTTGTCAGTGGTTAATTTGTAAAACAAAGAGGGCCTGTGCCGAAAACTGTACCCAGAAGCATGCGGCCGGTTCAATTAAATGTTAGCAAGGCTGGTAGTCGAGAATCTTTCTCCTCTTTATTTCTTTACCAGACACTCCTTGCCCATTTATCTCACTCTTACAGGTTCCTACTTCTTCCCTTTGAGATGGTTTTGCCATCTTTGCCTTCCTCCATCTTTCCGATCGGTGTGTTTATCTCTCTCTTGCACTCGGCAAATGACTTATGCGGAAAATAAGTTCTGTGCTCCCCCCCCCGCCCCCCCCTCCCCCCCCAAATAAAAGTGCTGGTGGCCCCCACTGGCAACCACCAGCACAAATTTGGCACTGGTTTAAGTTTATTCATGTTTAAAGAGCATTGCGGACCATAAGATTTATAACTGAGGTGAGAAAGCCATCCAGGTTCTGGTATAGGGAATATTGTACAACTTGCTTACCATACTAAATGCTGAAAATTAGTAACAGCTTTACATTGAAACAGTTTATGAATTACTTTACCTCTTAGGTATGAATTTGAGATACTACACCAATATTAAAATTAAATTGTTACATTAGTCACGGTATTGTAGTTATGTAGTAAGATTAGACCACTGTTTTGAATAGACAAAATTGAATACTTTGCATTTCTTACATTACAGAGCACAGTTGAACACATTTATATAATTCACAGTGAACAACGGCTTGAACAGCTTTTAACTAGATCTACAGAATTTGAAAATGTTGAAGTTGCAGATAATGTTAAAACTCTCTTTTGATAACTGAAATTAATCCATCATCAAAGAGAATGTTAGAAAACCTTTTACTAATAATTCTATCTTTAATGAAAGAAAAAACACCTAAATTCTAGTCTTTCCAATACATATTGTAACAAAGCACATAATTAATGGAATATTCCAATTTTACATTATTTGTGAAGGCTTGACATGGCTGCGAAAGTGCATTTCAAATGGTAATTAGTAAGAATTGCAATAAAACCTTCAGTAGAGTTAAAATAATGGACATATTTGCAATGGACTTAGAGACTTCCATAGTTGATGATGGTGGTAGAGAAAAGGATAATCCATATGCTGTTTGTTATTAACCATTTAGGTATAGAGTTGCTGGCATTATCCCGGATCCATAAGTAATCGTGTTTTGCTGAAAGGTGTTGGGTTAATAAACCTTTAAAGCAATGTAGAGATTATTATTTTTCCAAAAAAATGAGAAATTAAAGAATACAGTGAAGAGTGGATTTTGCTTCTTAAAGAATATCAAGGTGAGAATGAAAGAGCTGTTTTAAGACAGGTCAGATATCAGATCTAGAAAATACTCTGTGCAGCAACAAATTTATTGAAGCTATTGTCAGTGCTAGAAAAGATAGCCAGTGCAAATCGTGGAGAAATTACGGTCAACCATCACAACATTTAACACCTTAATACACAGCAGGAGAAGCAGATGATGTTTGATGGTGACATCTACACAGTGAAACTCGCATATGCAGCCTCCTAGTAGTGTCTGAGGGTTACATAGAACAAACTACTGTACATAAACCTGTCGGCAGGAACAAATTGAAGCCAGAGAAATATGGGAAAGCCTAGCAGAAAAACCTGTGAGCAGTTATGGCCTTTCCCAGGACTTAAACTCTGAGTAATAATATATTCCATGGACAAGTTGTCCCTACCAACAGAATACCATAGCACCAAGTAGGATCCCTGTCAGGAACCTTACTTAGGAGAAACTAATGGGCATAAAACCCAGAAGAAAGAGAAAGAGAGAGAGATGCAAGCAAAAAATGAGCATCTAAAGACCCCGTCTTGGGGCAGAAAGTCCATAGAGAATACTAGGATTTGGAAGGCAACCTCAAAGGCTCCAACGATATTGGTGCCCCAAAGAAATATGCCAAATGTGATCAGACTGAGATTGTAGATTCCCCAGGAGAACAGGGAAAGGTGGGATTACCCACCAGCAAAATGCAATAAGTAACCTTGAAAGAAGGATATGAAATAATAATGACTGAAGCCCGTAAAAATCCTGGGATGAAAATCTGATGAAGTACAGCAGTAAGAAAAATATTGCAGTACTCAAGAAATATGTAGTTGTTATTGCACACAAAGATCTGAAATAAAAGTCAAATGGCAAACATTGTAATCATTAGTTTGGACAAACCTAAATTTACATCAACCAAAGATGTGCTGAAACATACATAACAAGCATAATTGGTAGAATAAATCAGTTCACAATGATAAGATAAAAAAAATCTCAGAAAAATCCACACTTCACAACCGGAGAGGTATAAGCAACTGACGATGAGAAATTAAATATATAGCAGTTCTTGAACATTAACAAGTGTCTGACGCAGAACAATGCAGTTTGCTTTGACCTTAAAATAATTCTGCGTAACGTCTAACACCAGAGCTTGATCTAACCCATGCCAACTATGCCAAAATCAAGAGGTGTGGTGGAGCTTTAGCCCCTGAGATTCATCAGTATTCCCTCATCGATTGGATCTGAACAGTATCAATATGGTTTTTAATACTTTTACTTTACTTTCTTTAAATATGCTCTGTTGATGTGTCATGATTCTGACTCCGAAAGGCAGATATTTGAGAGTTGTTGAAAGAAAGACTTACATCTTGAACCTAGATGATCTACCTTGTACTATTTCGATAATTAAATTAAAATATCTACCAGTAATCAATGGCTGATTATGTAATTCAAGTGTACTGTTTAAAAGTATTGTCGAAAAATGAGGCAATCCACCATACAACTATAAATATTTAATGTATCAAATACTAAATATCAATCTTAAATTTAACAGAGGCCAACTACGAGTCTGCTTTGTAGTAAAATGTATATAAATGAAGATATGTATAAAATAAAGTTGATACACCATTTTTCTTCCCCTGTGCGGATGAAGGCACACAGTTAAAGCAACAATGGCCCTGATTTATACTTTTTGGTGCAAAACTGCACTAACACAGTTTTGTACCAAAAAGTTTAGCACTGGCTTGCACCATTTCTGTGCACCAGCCGGACACCATATTTCTGGAATGGTGCAAGCCAGTGCAAAGGGTAGGCTAGGGTAAAAAATAATTACGTTAGTCGGGTAGTGCTGGCAGTATGGAAGAAGGGGGTTTGCACCAAATAAACTACGTTAGGAAGGTTAGAGAATTTTTTTTTTACTCTAACCTGCCTAGAGTCATTTTCTGACGCAAAACCATCCATACCACATGACTCCTGTCTTAGAAAAGACAGGAGTCATATCCACCACCCCATTGGCCAGCACATGGGACCAGGGTCCCCTTGGCATGGCCATTGCACCCAGTGCCATGTAGAGGGGCCCATTTCAGGGTCCCCAATGGAACTTTAAAAAAGAGACTTACCTGTACTTACCTATACTTACCTGAGATGGGGTCCCCCATCCTCCTCTGTCCCTCTGGTGTGGGTGTCCCTGGGGCCTTGGGAGGGCACTTGTGGACTTATTCCATGGTATTCCACTACGGAAATAGGCCCACAGGTCCCCTAATGCCTGCCCTGACCCAGGCGTTAAAAAATGGTGCAAAGCAAGCTTTGCTCCATTTTTTTACCCCTCCCGTGCGTGATTTTAGCACGGGGAGATAAATATGGCGCTAAGGGCATAGAGTCATTTTTTGGACTGGAACGTCTACTTTGCATCTCATTGCTGCAAAGTAGGTTTCCACGTCCAAAAAATGACCTTAACGCCATAAATTTGGCTCTAGACGGGTCTAGCTCCAAAGTATAAATATGGAGTTAGTTTTGCAAATTCGGCGCAAAACAAGTATAAATATGCCCCTAAGTTTACTAATTCTAGACATTTTTATTTTGTTGTTTTGCTGGCATATTTAGCATCTTCCCATCAATCTTACATCCCCTATCTTTATGTCTCAGTCAGTTTTCAACATTTCAGGTTGAACTGTGTTTTAGGGAAAGAAATGGTAAATAACTCAGGGAAACCCTTCATGTACAAAATGATAAAGGGCCAAAACAGTGTCTGAAGTGTAAGGAAACCGAAAAAGGGGAGACAGTGATTCAAGAAAGTCATAAGAGAGAGAAACCTAAAGATAGTTGTAACATCAAATTGCTGCTTCAACTGATAACGAGATAAAAGAGCGCAAACCAAACACTACCCAGTTTCTGACACCAACCACTAAACATTTGATGAGTAATGGATTCAATATAATTTTATACGGTAGGCAAGAAGTCCTTATGCAAGAATAGCACTGTTAATGAAACACCTTCATTTGACCTATTTATTAAGATCCAGATAAGCAGCAGATTCTGATGGTGCAGGCAAATATTTTGTACTGTCACTTGGATAGATTTTCATGATTGTGTATTAGTAATGTGTTTAGCAAAATATTGGTGAATTATTATCCTCAAACCACATGCAGGTAGAAAAGGAGTCCTGCTAGTCTTTGTCACATGTTCAAAGCGTACCTTTAAAGAATCGCGTTTACAGTTTGAAGGAAATCAATACAAGTTATCAACCTCAAACGTCCTGAAAAGTTTAAATTCAATAAAGCAACTTTTGTATAAATGCTGCACATTCTGAACACATTTCTTCGAACAAAATACTCTGATTTCTGGTCCCTAAATCACGCAAAGAGTTCCATGTTTGGGAAACAATCTATAAAATTAGTCTAATAGAAAATATACAGTTAGTGTTATCATTGGCCTTAATTTTGACGGGGATGATTTAGAGTTTGGCAGAGAGGGTTCTGTGTTGCAACAGTGACAGTGTCAAATTTATTCCATCAATAAATGGCCCAAAGGAAAGGAGCAGTCAGAGGTAAGCCACCCGTTAGTCTGACCTGTTTAGCGTGGGCAGGCGGAAGGCTTTTTGGGCCAGATGTAGGAAGGTTCCCTTTTGCGAGTTGCAAATTGCGAGTCCCAGCGACTCACAATTTGCAACTCACAAAAGGGAATGCAGTAAGGTGTCTCAGACACCTTCTGTGACTCACTATGGGGTCGCAAAGACCCACCTCATATTTATGAGGTGGGTCGTAGTTTGTGACCCCATAGCGAGTCTAGGCACTCACGGGGATGGTGGCCTGCTGGAGACAGCAGACCACCATGTCCGTGACTGCTTTTCAATAAAGCAGTTTTTTTTTTCTCTTTGCAGCCCGTTTTCCTTAAAGGAAAACGAGCTGCACATAGAAAAAATACCAAAACCTTTTTGTTTCGGTTTTTTTCAGAGTAGGCAGTGGTCCATAGGAAAAAATAATTTTGTGAGCATTCACAAAGGGGAAGGGGTCCCCCGTTTGCGAATGAGTTACCATCCACTTCAAATGGATGGTAACTGCAAGTTGATTTGCGACCGCTTTCGCGGTCACAAATCAACTCTACATCGCGGTGCGACTCGCAAATAGGAAGGGAACACCCCTTCCTATTTGCGAGTCTGAAACACATTTTGCGAGTCGGTACCGACTTGCAAAATGTGTTTCTGCATCGCGGGAGGCCATTTGCGCCTCGCAAACTGCGTTTTTTTCGCCGTTTGTGAGGCGCAAAAGGCTACGTACATCTGGCCCCTAGTTACTGCCCATTACTGCCAGGTATACACTGTAGAAAATGTCAATAGTTTGAGGGCCATTAGTTTTTTATTTTCCCAAAACAAACTCCTGCTTTGAGAGTTTGTATTTGAAAATAAAAAACTTCAGGAAAGTTTGAAGCCAGGCCGTCATTTATGACTGAGCCATCCGTCAATGTTTTCCTACATTGATAGGAATCTCGTTGACAGTGGTTCCTGCCAATGTATAGCAATGTCTGCAGCTGGGGACCTCTAAATATGGTGAACAGAGAAATAGCAGGGTGTCAGACTTAAAGTCCTCTGCCACTCTTTCTGCCTTTCTTTTGTCTGCCATTCCCTAATTGTGGCTTTAAGTTGGAGACTTTCATTGTAATTTCGGTCATATCTCACAAATTTCAATGTACTAATTTTTGATCTGCTGCGTATTTTCTTTAATCGTTCTTATTTCAGCCAACATTGTTTTCAAAGGAAAATCTTTTCCTCTACTGGGCTTAACATTAGCTGGTGGGGAAGGTCATGAGGTGTCATTCTGCCTTCTTTGTTGATAATAGGAGATCTTCTCGATCCATTCACCTTTTTGTTATGAACAATAGCATAAATAGTACAGTTTATGGTGTAATTGCATACTAATTGTTTCATATTTAATGCAAATGTCATATTGAGCATACTTTAAAGAGAGTAAAATTGGTGCACAAAAACACAGCCCTGAGTGCCTTATTAATTTACAACTTAACGTTAATGTAAGGTCTCTAGATATAGATTGGTAAGTTGTTCTTACAGTTGGCATGCACTGATAACAATGAAGGATTACAAGGGGGTTTATTGAGGCAAAGTTATTGTTTCACTGAGCAAAGAAATTCTTTGTATCTCCTCTTTGTCCTCACTCCAAATAGTATATTTTAGAGCCCTTACATCTTTTTGAACAGTGACAAACTTTCTGCCCGTGGGGACATTTTGTCCATATGGTGTTGGGATAGCCCACAATATACAGAAGAATCTTGAATAATTTTGTCTTTTCCCAGTGAGTTTCAACAACTACCCAAGACTGTAAACAAGGGGACTGTGGCCTTGTACACTATTCAGAGTCCAGTGTGCAGAAACATGGTGCTGGCACATCAGAGATATAATGCCTGGATTGTTCACAAGATGAAGCCTGTGGTTAATAAGATCTCTGCACAGACTGACACTGCTTCTTCTAAAACTGACCTTACGCATACACACTTGGATGTTTTGGCAGACAACGAAGACGAATCAGGAATGATTAATTGGATCTTCATAGGAATCAATAGTGGCACTGGGGACCATAACCACTGACCTTTAAAGTGGTGTTACTACACGAACAGGGACTAGAGCATCTGCTGTCTTTTTGGGCTAGGGTGTGCATTGCTCTTCTGGCCTTACCTAGCTCCTGGATCCAACCATGTGTCCATTGTGGTTTAAAATCTTAAGTGTGTAGCATACTTTGCTGTAGATATACGTGCTATGTGTGCTCTGACCATTTAGTGCTGGGCTCAGACATGTGTAAGTTGTTTTTCTTCGATAAAGTATATTGAATCACAAAGTACATAGTGACTCTGCACTAACTTGGCAATGCACATGAGCATCGACTCCATGTTAGATTATGTTTTGTATGCTATCGTGTTCGTATGCGTACCAACAGGGCTCTGTGTTCTGCAACTTAGTTCACTTTCCTTCAGGCCCAAGTGAGTCATTTCGACTTTGGCATCCATGGAACAAACTCCACTCAGCAGAAGAAAGTTGAATTTGCTTCGTTCTTTTACTGTACCCCACAGATACCTGTCTGCCATCGACACCTATCTGCCAGGACCTCAGCCCCTCCCCTTGTCTCGAGACCTTTGTCATGGAGAATGTTTGCACAGTAATGGAAAGAATGCCTTCTGCGTATTCCCCCAGTGCCCCAGTGCCACACGGTATTCCAGTGAACTGAGCACCATGAGATGTGTGATATCTGTCCCTTGCAAGGCCTGTCTCACCATCTGGTTGAAGAAGCCTCTTTGGTATAGGCCTGAGCCAAGGCGGGCACATCAAAGAACGCAGATACAAGTGTCTGACAATACACCTGATATCTTCTGGGAACGTGACGTCAGGGAAGAGAAAGAAGTCATATCTTTTGGGGGCACTGCCCTCCAGTTGTGCCTCTAGTCATTACCCAGTCTTAATGCAGTCTTCTCCTTACACTCCAAATCTCACGAAGCGCACAAGTCCTCAGTGCCTCCCAGCCACTTGGTTCGCAAACTAATACTTCGGTTGTGAATATGGCTGGCACTGACATTCCTATCAGGCTTTCAAATCAGCCTTAAATCAAGCCAGAGTACCAGCACAGAGGGTGTCGAGCTTCAAGCGCTTTCAAAAAGACTCAGCCATCTGGTCCACATCACCTTTAGGCACTGATCGGCACCGACTGAAAGCTTCTGAGCCACAAATGTTCCAAAAACGGACACTATCGAGCCCGAAGATTCTGCACAACCCTCTGGGCACCTCAAATCCGTGGGCCCTTTTGGCACCAGCACCAAAGCCAACACCGCCACAAGGCCGACATTGGTGCCATAGCCTTTTCTGATGACTGTCAACTCTGAGAATGCCATCTGCGCTGAAGGTGCCTGCCACAGATGGCTCCAAGAAGGCAGGCCATTCCGTCCTCAAGCAACTAGAGAAGTAGTTGGATGGCTGAAAAAAAGCTTATCTATCGGCAGACAGGCAGAATCTCAATGAAGTTGTCTCTTACACCAGCAGAGTCATTGCAATAGGAAGCTTACTTTCGAGGAAGAACTTACCATAGCGCCTTCTATAGCTCCCAAGTTCAAGAGGCATAAAGACAGGTGCACTGTGCCGTTCCCCACAGCTCCTCATGGGGACACTGTCCAAGACACAGCACACAAAACAGTTCCTCCCCAAGTTGAATCGTAAGTTATATTCCACCTCAGTCACCTTCAAGGAACCTGTTAGGGCGAGGGTGGTAACTCCCCAGGTAAAGAACAAATATAAAGCATCCCCTAACTAACCCTGCTCCACAGCTATGGGTTTTCCATAAGTGTAGCAAAGTCCCTACTACAACCTCTCAAAATCCGGCTACACATGCACCTGTTGCAGTAGTGCCTTTCATGGTCAAATGGAAGATGTAGTGTTGGTAAAGACCAGCACGCATCGGTGTCTATGCAGTGGTGGAGCAGCAACAATACGTTGCGATTAAGGCCTTTCCAAGACCCCATTCTGCAAGTCACCATCCCTACATTCACTTCCAAAACCAGGTGGTGGCCTCATCTCAATCAGATCACAATGCGGGTGTGGACCTTCATCAGCAAGGACACCACATCAACTACTTTGAGCTGCTGGCCATATGCCTCACTCTTAAGGCCTGCCTTTCATACATCCAGTGCAAAGACAATCAACTCAGACAAACATTGTCCTAGCCCCTACCTTAGCTAAGCAGTCCTGGTACCTCGTTTCTACTTGAAATGTCGGTCAGTCACCACAAGAAGCTCCCCAAAGCCTGGGCCATCTCACCAAGAACAACTGAGATATCAAACATCTAGACCCTAAACAGCTGAATGTGGCAAACTGGCACCTGAGGTGCTAGAGTTCGGTTACAGGCATCTCCCTCAGGAGTGCATGGATGTACTCCAGGAGTCCCGTTGACCTACCATACAAGCTTGCTGTGCAGCAAAGTGGAAGACATTTCCCCATTCCTGTATCACCGAAAACCTAGACCCTATAAAACATGCAGTCCAGAATATCCTTTGCTAACTGCTCCAACTACAACAGTAAAGCCTAGCCAATACCTCAATATGGATTCATATGGCCGCCATAGCATCCTACATGCAAAATAGAAAACACTTGTCCCTCTTCCACATACTTGATAAAAGCATTAATGGAATATCTAAAGAAGGTCATGCTCCACTGACACCTAACATGGAATTTAAATATTGCCCCGACCAGACTCACAGGCCCCTCATTCGATCCCTTACACTGATGTCTTCAACAGTATCTCTCCTGGAAGGTGGATTCTTTAGTTGAAATAACTTCCCTATGATGCATTAGTGAGCTGCAAGCCCTCACACCGAAGGGACCCTTTATTCAGGTTCACAAGGACTGGGTAGTGCTCAGGAGTAATTTGAAGTCCCTAACTATGGTGGTTTCTCCATTCCACCTCAGCCAGACCATAGAGCTCAGTAGTAGAGGGAGCATTCCACACCCTAGATTTCAAACCTGTGGTCATGTATCACATAAATAGGACCAAAGGTTTTCACAAAACAGACCAGCTGCTTGTAGCCTTTGCAAAACTGCACAAGGGTTAACCTATATCTAAGGCATGCAATGCCAGGTGGATATTCAAGTATATCCAGATTTGCTGTCTTACGCCCAGGGTGTACTACCCCAAAGACGCCGACAACTGTGGCCTTTCTGGGCAATATTCCCCTAGTTGACATAGATAAAGCAGGTATGTGGTCATTCCCCACACAAGTTTACTAAATACTATAGTATGGATATTCTAGCCAAGCAACAGGCTGTGGTTGGCCAGGCATCCTTAAGGACCGTATTTCAGACATTTGCATTATCTACAAGCTGGCCACCACTAATGGAAGGGTACTTCTTGCAGTATTTGCAGAGCATGTGTATTTACTGCAACGAATTACAAAGGGAAAATATTATCTACACTGTAAGCATCTGTTAATAACCTGTAGTGTTGTAGATGTATATGCACCCATCCTTCTGCCCAGTTGTGTGTGGCCCAAATCATGGATCTCGTCCCTCTCTTAATTATAATCTTTTTTGAGCAATATACATGTGCATCATATTGTGTTCAATCACCACTCCATACAACTTTCAATTCAAGTGCAAAAACACTTTAAGCACAACACTTGATGGCAGGCTAGGTGGCAGTAGTATGCAGAGCAGATGAATCTGCAGCACTACACACTACAAATAGATGCTTCCAGTGTA